>NC_053493.1:95245244-95425244 GCF_905171775.1 Rana temporaria
GTAAAAAGATATCAGCTAAATTAATATTGCAGCACAATTACAGATCATTAATTACACATTGTTGTATTGGAAACTGTCAGTTTAACTTTTGGAGCTGTTCAGGGGAAATTTGCTTAAAAAGAAAAGCACTATAATTGTTATTTTTTTTTAGACAATAGATTTTTGGGGGGTAAGGGGGGGGGGGGGGTAGGTATATGTAGAGTAGTTTATTTAATTTAGTGTTCTTTCTATTTGTCCTTTTCCACTTTTTGGGGTAGATCCACGTAGAGTGGCGCAACTTTGTGCAGGCGTAACGTATCCTATTTACGTTACGCCTCCGCAACTTTTACAGGCAAGTGCCGTATTCTCAAAAAAAAGTTGCGGCGGCGTAGCGTAAATAGTCCAGCGTAAGCCCGCCTAATTACGTTCGTGAATTCGCGTATCTAGCTGGTTTACATTTTCGACGCGTAAATCAGTGTACACTCCCCTAGCGGCCAGCGTAAATATGCAGTTATGATCCAACGGCGTAAGAGACTTACGCCTGTCGGATCTAATAGATATCTATGCGTAACTGATTCTAAGAATCAGGCGCATAGATACAACCGGCGGACTCAGAGATACGACGGCGTATCTGGAGATACGCCATCGTATCTCTTTTGTGGATCTGGCCCTTTGTGTATTTAAACCAATTTTATGTATTTTCACTTTACATTTTTGAATTCACCTGTTTCACTGCCTGGTCATTCCTTGGCATAGGAATAGGCCTAGGGTAGTTGAAAATGGACTCCACAACTCCCAGAAGCCCTTTTAAGTCCATTGCACCCGTAAAAACTACCAAAAACAGCACCTAATGTCACATCACCTTTTGAATCCAATGCACTTCATTTGAATGGTAAAACTTAAAATTTCACTTATCTCTAGTATTTAGTAAGGCAGTGCAAATAACAAAAAGTGTGTGAAATGAACAAAATCCATCACAATCAGTTTATTGTGGTCAGATCGTTGAAAGTTACATTGCAAAATGTAGTACCCGAGATTCATACAGGGCCTATCTATCTAAGCATTGCTGAATTACTATAGTTTTGAATGTATAGAGTAAGCACAGCCAAACTGCTTTAGCAATATGTTTGTATTAGGCATATACTTACAACAGGTGCAGATAACCATGTATGTCATCTTACATCATGTGTAATACAACAAAGATATTCACTCCATTACCTGTTGTATAATTGTACATGTACATGACTACTACAAACGTATTACTAAAGCAGTTTGGTTATGTGGTATGCTTACTCACTTACACATTCAAAACTATTGTACTAACAGATTGATACACTGGGGCATGGCATTACTAAGAGATATTTAGCAGCTACCAAACATTCAAACCTATCTTGGAAGTTCGAATGTTATTGGTTATAAAGGAAACGGTAAGAGAGGATGTTACGCAGCACAGATTTCATGAAGTACACTCTTCTACCTATGGTTTATCTACGTTTTTTTATGCTTGTGGGTGCAAGCACAGCTCACTTAGATTAAGGTAAAGTGAGTACATGTATTGTTTTTAGCACAGTTCCAGTAGTAGCTTACAAAATTATTTCAGATGCTACTCTGAAGGCAACTCTACCCACATACCTAAATTGGTTTTAGTTTTCCCATTGAATGCCAAGCTGAATGGACTAAGCTTGGACATTTTAAGGCAGCGTCAGAAATTGCCTACTGACTTCCACCCCCATAAATTCCAATTGGCGATTAACTATCATAGGCTGCTTCCCCTGCCAATAGGGATGTGTGGATGGTGGGAGGGTGATGTGCAAGCCCGATCAGAAGTGCTTAGTGTTTGGGCATAGAAGAAGCAATGAAAGCTGCTGAAGATATGTACAGGGATCTTTAGGTACCCAAACGTTACACCTGCAAGTCACTTTAGTAACGTCTTGAATAAATCAACATATTCATTATTATGCATTTTATAAACATTTTGAGTAAGCCAATAAACTATATTATTTCATCTTTCTGTACTCGTGATTTATGTGGTTCTGTTCCATGTAGCCAGAGGCTTACCTAGGCAGGTGCTTCATGCTCAAGGTGTTGTCACAGACAGGGTGCAGCTTAGGCACCATAGGATGTATTGATCCAATATAGATTGATCTGCTTCCCAACAGTTCCTGTATAGGTCCTGAGCTAATGTCACTCAACAGAGAAGAGACTTTCAGCCAGGAGCCAGTAGTTTGAGATTAGGAGCTTCTTAGCTAAGTAATTTAAAGACCACCAACTCAAGCTAGCACAAAAACAGCTGACCACCAGTTTAAGGGGTATACGAAAACCTCTAGCCATATAATTGCACATGAAATGATTACATACAGGTAGGTACAGATTATTGCCCGTGGATACAAACAGCTTGTGCCCAGGGGCAATCATCTGTCCCTAAGAACAGGTAATTGCTCCATGTGTGACTACTTATTAATTCCTGTGGATAGCTGCGCTCTGTGTCAGCCTGTCATTGCTTTGTACAGGCTGAGCGGTTACAACTCTGCATCCACCTGTGAATCCAGCCACAAACATCAGCTGGATTCTTTCTGCAGCGGGCACTAAAATCCTGTGTGAATGAGGCCTTATTTGCCTATAATTCAGTAAGTATATTGTGGACAAACAGATATTTTTCATGCAAATCAAGTCCTCAAAGTGCATACAATTTCCAAACACAAGTTTGCCAGACCCCATGGGTATTTTATATTTTCTATAGTATGTATCATGCATTATATTCAAAGATATAGCATGCATCATAAGAAAAGATGATTTAGACTTTGCTTATAAATAATGTGGCTTATTTAATCTAAAATCTTATGTTCTCTTGTATATGATACGTTCCTTTTAATGGAGTAACAGTGTACCACATACCCAACTAGCCAAGTTTTTGTGGTCTAGACAGACACTTAAGTGTTCGATGTGAAGAGCATCTAATTAAATCAATACATTTTTTCAAAGTGATGATATTTCCAGGTGGGAATAATGGTAATATAAGGCAAGGTGTTTCTCAGAAATGTGCACCGTTTATTAGGATCGATTAGCTGGTTTACTTCCTGTTAGTTATAGATAGTATACATTCCATAAGCAGATGACCCTTCCTCTAAAATCTTAAAAATGTACTGTTTCATGGTGTATTATATATAAATATGTGTGTGTGTATATCTATCTATCTATCTATCTATCTATCTATCTATCTATCTATCTATCTATCTATCTATATATATATATATATATATATATATATATATATATATATATATATATATATATATATATATATATATATACAGTGCTCAGCTTGAATGACTACACCCCAACAGATTTGTCAGAAAACCTTTACTTTCCTTTCAGAATCAACATTTCAAAATACTATTGATTGCAACCAAGATTTGTTAATTTGCACACACAAAATTATTTTTTTCCCTAACAAATTCATTCAAGACCATGTTGCAAAAATTATTACACACCATTGAAAGTCTTATGAGCAAAGCTAAATGTTAGATATCAAGAATTCAACTACAGGTGAGTGATTATAAAATGGCGTTACTTAAAGTGGATGTAAACCCAATTCATGAAATTTGAGCTGGGCACATATATCTACAGTGTTTTGTTATCTCTCCTCAAAGTCCCATAGCTCTCTCTTGACTCTCTGTTATCAGCCAGATAACTCCTGACAAATTCTCGGACACATCAGATAAAAACAGCCTGAAATTTCTGTCCGGGGAGGCTGATTAGCAGGTAGCTGGTCTTGTTACAAAACACCTCTACAAGTCTCTGCCTATGTGGAGAGGGCGTGTGTGCCTTTCCTCCAATCAGCAATTATTGGCTGTATGCCCAGACATAACACTCTGTGTTCAACAGGAAGAGAACATTTCCTAACACAGTCTGAACTTTCTACACAGTATATAAATGTGAAGTAAGGAGATATGGATATAAAACCTATGTAGGGAGATTTGTTTCATCTCAGTGTATCATCTGAGGCTGTTCAGTTCACTGGGTGTATGGAGGGTTTACAATCACTTTAATAAAGAAAACCCCCTCCCATTTCATGCTGTCAGAAATGGCACCACATAGAAGATAAATGTCACAATGCCTGAGAATGAAAATAATTTCTTTACACAAGAAAGCAGAAGGCTACAAGAAGATCAACAAAGCTTTACTTATCAGTCAGATTACTGTAGCAAAAGTGATACAAAAATGTAACAAATATGGAACTGCAACCATCTCACAGAGACGTCCAGGCCCTCCACGGAAGTTAACACCTTAACAGGAGCATCTTCTGATGAGAAGGGTTGAAGAAAATCACTATGCAAGTTCACTGCAGTTAGCTAAAGAAGTAGAAAGCCAAACTGAGATGATTGTTTCCCATGACACAATACGGTGTACACTGCAGAGGAATGGCATGCATGGGTGTCGTCCATGAAGGAAGCCTATGCACAAAAAAGCCTGCCTATAATTTGCCTACTGGGACTGGAGTGATGAGACCAAGATAAATGTTTTTGGAACTGATGGCTTGAAAACTGTATGGAGTAGGTGGGGAGTACAAAGAAAAATGCATGTTGCCTACAGTGAAACATTGTGGTGGCAGTGTCCTTCTATTAAGCTGCAGGAATGCTGCTGGTGCCGGGGAGCTGCATTTCATTGATAGTATAATGAATTCATAGATGTACAACTCTATATTGAAAGAGAATATGCTACCATCACTCTGTGCCCTGTCGTTGTGCACTTTTCCAACATGGCAATGTTGCAGAAACCTTCCTTAAAAGGACAACAAATTAACCCCCTATATTGTTTATTTTGCAGGTATGAGTGACTAGAATATTTTTTTTATTGGTGTACATGCACATCATCGATGTGATGAAGAACAATTGCTGCTTAGTATGATGACACTGTTTAAATTATTAAAGTAGAAAAAAATACCCAAAGTTTTTTAAAGTGTATTTTCTGTATGTTTAGCCAGGTGATTGGCTGGGGATAGAGAGTAAGAGAAATACTGGCTGCAGATGCTGCCCTGCAGTGCTGGACTTGTTAACAGCTATATCAGTAAGAGGAGGATGCCACTGAGCAGTAAGAGTTCAATAGACTGTAGCTGTAGTCAAGAGGATAGAGACTCTACTGTTATTTTTTTATTTTTTGTAGTATTTAGGCTACAAACAAGTACGTTAGGCAAATAGCAATGTGATTTAAGGTAGATATTAAGGTAAAAAAACATATTTTTGATATAATAAGGGCAAATTATTTAGTCACATCACCCACTGCCTACATCCCCCTCTGCCACCAACACCCCCTGCCTTCACCCCCCTCTGCGGTGCCACAATCTCCTCCTGCCTCCAATCTCCCTCTGCCTCCAATCTCCCCCTGCCTCCAATCTCCCCCAGGCCCCCTGCCTCCAATCACCCCCTGCCTCTGTCGTCCCCTGCCTCCATTCCCCTCTGCGGTGCCACCAACAATCCCTATGTCCATCCCCCACCCTCTGCGGTGCCACCATCCCCCTCTGTGGTGCCACCAACACCCCCTGCCTCCAATCACCCCTGCCCCCATCCCCCTCTGAGGTGCCACCAACAACCCCTGTCTCCATCCCCCACCCTCTGCGGTGCCACCAACACACCCTGCCTCCAACCACCCCCTGCCTCCAATCACCCCCTGCCTCCAATCACCCCCTGCCTCCATCCCCCTCTGCGGTGCCACCACAGCCACCATCACCTCCTGCCTCAAATCACCCCCTGCCTCCAATCTCCATGCGCAGTTCCAAGCCGAACCGATCTTGGCTATTTTTACTGGCACATTCCCGCAACCACGGACATTTACGAACGGGGGGGAAAAAGGTGCAAGTTTTTACGAACCGTCCGTAAAAATACGGACGGATGGCAACACTGGATTAGTTACTATGCACAGCTGCATCAGATTCTGTGTGCACCAGTTTTAGTAAATATCCCCCATTGAAATAATTTACCACTAAACAGTCTTGAGTCTTTTTCCCGTTGCTGATTCACAGCCGAGGTAAAGGTATCTATACTTGTGTTCTTATAAGTGCTTTCTTTCAGCAACTTTCATTCAACCAGGTGTGTCCGAGGGGCTGAGGGTGTTCTTGGATGTGCAGAACAAAGAATCCAAATTATCAAGCGGATCCTTCGGGGGTAGCACTAAATACGTATTTCACTAAACAACTAGAATTTAATTTGAAAGATCCAATACAAGTACATATAATGTTAAGAACTTGTATTAACCATTTAAGGACCGCCTCATGTACATATACGTCAGCAGAATGGCACAGGCAGGCACATCAACGTATATATACGTGCCCTGCTTGACGTGGGTCGGGGGTCCGATCGGGACCCCCCCGGTACATGCGGCGGTCCCCGTGGCTTCAGGAGCGATCCGGGACGACGGCGCGGCTATTCGTTTATAGCCGCTCCGTCGCGATCGCTCCCCGGAGCTGAAGAACGGGGAGAGCCGTGTGTAAACACGGCTTCCCCGTGCTTCACTGTGTCGGCGCATCGATCGCGTCATCCTATTTATAGGGAAGACACGATCGATGACGTCATTTCTACAGCCACACCCCCCTACACTAGTAAACACATACACAGTGATCCCTAAATGTTACAGCGCCCCCTGTGTTTAACTCCCAAACTGCAACTGTCATTTTCACAATAAACAATGCAATTTAAATGCATTTTTTGCTGTGAAAATTACAATTGTCCCAAAAATGTGTCAAAATTGTCCGAAGTGTCCGCCATAATGTCGCAGTCACGAAAAAAATCGCTGATCGCCGCCATTAGTAGTAAAAAAAATAAAAATGCAAAAAAACTATCCCCTATTTTGTAAACACTATAAATTTTGCGCAAACCAACCGATAAACGATTATTGCGATTTTTTTTACCAATGTATTATGTATTTATGTATTTCACATAATTGGTGACACATGCACTTGCCGGCGAATGTCCTGTCACATTTCCTCTGACAGCCATTTATTTTTCACCATCCATCCAGCATGTGACAAGTGTGCAGTGTGTATTTAAATTAGGTTGTCTTCATGTGTCTTCCTAGTTGACATGATCAGTTTAATTAGCTTAGTTAATGGACTAGTGTTTACACTGCAATATTATTAAGTAAGACATGCCTGTTAACAATGCTGTGGAAAGCAAATAATTAAGCACTGAATAATATAGCTAAAAAGTGTCTTACAAAATGACAATCATTTTAAACATATAGTAGCATTTGCATTGAAGTGTTAATTTCAATTGTTATCACATAACCCCCCCACAATTCTCTTGCCCTCCAATCCTCTCTCTCTATCTCTTTTTCTCTTTTATTCCTTGGCTACTACCTTAGCTGATTTAACACACAGAGACAAATGAACATTACCATTGCTCAATATTTGCCCCTCCCTTCTTAGCAGAGTAACTAGGATATCTATCTCTATATATATCTTCAAGAGTCACAGAAAAATGTCAATAGATCCCAGGCCCATATGGATGCAGATATACATGAATCATTTCATTTTGAATTTGTTGGCAAAGCTGGAATCCATCTGTAGCCTGAAAATGTTACCAGAATGAATGTTACCAGACTTGTCTGAAAATGCGAACTGACCCCAAGTCACACCAGCTCCTCTCAAGTTTTAGTTGCTACAGTTTTTGTGCTAGTTGTTTCAGGGACTCTTGCTTGTAACCACTTGCCAGCAATAGGCTCACCAGAGAAGGCAAAATAAAACACTTTTCGAGTTGGAATAGTGAGGTTTCACTCCCTTACTAGGTAAATAAATTCTGCAGTATTACCGTCAGCGACAGAACAATATTGTAAGAACAGGCAAGTCATTTTTCATCCTCTGTTGTAATGATGTTGCCAGTTACAGGATTGCTAGTGTGACATTGTCACATACTTGGATAGGGGGCCCAAGAGAATAAGGGTGGCCTCTCTTGCTGCTTCAGTCCAAATACTCCTGGATAGGGAAACATGGAATGTAGGGATGAAAGGATGGCATGTGGACCAGTGCCAAGTCAATGGGCCGAGTTGGAACACTTTAGGCCTCATACAGACGAGCAGACATGTCCGATGAAAACGGTCCGCGGACCGTTTTCATCGGACATGTCTGCTGGGATCATTTGGTCTGATGTGTGTACACACCATCAGACCAAATTCCCCACTGAGAGAATACGCGGTGACGTGGCGGCGACGATGACGCGGCGACGTGCGCGAACCCGGAAGTTCAATGCTTCCACGCATGCGTCGAATCACTTCGACGCCATGCGCGGGTTCTCGGGCCAGCGGACATGTCCGATGAGTCGTACTAATCATCGGACGTGTCCGACGGACAGGCTTCCAGCAGACATGTTTCTTAGCATGCTAAGAAACATTTGTCCGCTGGAAACCTGTCCGCTAGCCCAGGAATCCGGTCCGCTAGGCCGTACACACGGTCGGACATGTCCGCGGAAACTGGTCCGCGGACCAGTTTCAGCAGACATGTTCGGTCGTGTGTACGAGGCCTTAGACAGCCAGGTAGCAGAAGATCAGACAGAAATTGTAGTTAGTGAAACAAGCTAGAGTCAATATAGGAACAGATAAGTTGACTAATAGAAGTCGAGTACATATCAAGGAAAAAGTAAATTCAGTAACAGGAACTGACTGCACCAGGTTTAGTAAATCTACAGCACAGTGTCCTAGATATGTACAAGTATTCCGTTTTTATATTTATGTCAACTAGATATGGCATGTGTAGCTCATCGGAGCTGCAATGCAGATTCTGGACCATGTCCTAGAACTAACAAGTTATGCTATGTCATTTATTGGCAGAAGGTCTGAGATGGATTTGACAAAATGAGCCTGTTTTCTAGTCAGCGTGTCGGTACCAATGTAAGGAATAACCTTATATCATTACCTATCATGGCCCTTCATTAAGGCCAGTTGGGCTTTTTGATGAGTTGTCTTAACTGTCCTGTAAAATATCCAAAACATTATTCTGTCTGCAAACCTCATCAAAGCTGTTTCCCTTGGCAGAAGAATACCCTGAGTCAGGACAAGGCATCTGGGTTGTTGCTGTCAAAAAAAAAATGATGGTTTCTTGACAATACAGCAATATCATAGCCAAGTTAGCCAACATCCACGACGGCAGGACCCATTCTCATTTGAATTAAATGTTTATGTCAAATACCAGCTTTTACTGTGCAGTTTGAATTCCTGCTGTTGTGAGCTGAATTATTTAATTACCCTGAAGATTTACTAGCCTGAGCTGTTTAATGCTAAATTGATCTAGACACTGTATATATGAGGTAATAGAACAATCCCATTTAACTGACAAATATATATATATCTTTGTATACTTCCTTCTTGCTGACCTATGAGATCATGTCCAGACATTCTCAACAAAAATGTTCAGATAACTGAGTTACAGATTGTTATGTTTTTATGTGATTCCTAGGGACATTTCAGCAATAATAAGGTAGGTATAGTAATAGGACAAAACTGGTAACTGCCAAAGGTGAGGTGGCTCACAAAATGAATGGGGAATTAATCGAGTGACCCTTTCTATTACAGAGTAAAGAAGTGACATTCAAACCATAGCATAGAGAGTCATGCTAAATGAATTCACATATACAAAGTGATATACAATACAAAAGCGTAATGCAATCCAGTGATAAAACAGTTAAGATGTGCATAAGTCCACGTGCAAAGAAAAGTCCTCTTCCAGGGTGTTAATATGATCACATGTGTGGTAAACATCCGCCACCAATATAGAAAGGTGTCCAATCGTGAAACCACCACCTCTTATGTTAAAAATACAAGCTTACCAGTTTACAGTGTGTAGAGGATATATATATGCATCCCAGGTGTTGTATATATATTTATACACTGTATAGCTAGATCCACTCTTCCTAATTTACGGGCAGGCAGGTGATTGTGCTAGCTGCAGTATTCGCACGTGGTGTACTGCCTGTGTCCTCTGTATTGTGCACCTAAAGCTATGTGGGGTGTACTGCTTGTGTCCTCTGCAGTGTGCACCTAAAGCTACGTGGTGTGTACTGCCCGTGTCCTCTGCAGTTTGCACCTAAAGCTACGTGGTGTTTACTGCCTGTGTCCTCTGCACTGTGCACCTAAAGCTACGTGGTGTGTACTGCCTGTGTCCTCTGCAGTGTGCACCTAAAGCTATGTGGTGTGTGTACTGGCTGTGTCCTCTGCAGTGTGCACCTAAAGCTACGTGGTGTGTACTGCCCGTGTCCTCTGCAGTGTGCACCTAAAGCTATGTGGTGTGTGTACTGCCTGTGTCCTCTGCAGTGTGCACCTAAAGCTACGTGGTGTGTACTGCCCGTGTCCTCTGCAGTGTGCACCTAAAGCTACGTGGTGTGTACTGCCCGTGTCCTCTGCAGTTTGCACCTAAAGCGATGTGGTGTGTACTGCCTGTGTCCTCTGCAGTGTGCACCTAAAGCTACGTGGTGTGTACTGCCCGTGTCCTCTGCAGTTTGCACTTAAAGCTACGTGGTGTCTACTGCCAGTGTCCTCTGCAGTTTGCACCTAAAGCTACGTGGTGTGTACTGCCCGTGTCCTCTGCAGTTTGCACCTAAAGCTACGTGGTGTGTACTGCCTGTGTCCTCTGCAGTGTGCACCTAAAGCGACGTGGTGTGTACTGCCTGTGTCCTCTGCAGTGTGCACCTAAAGCTACGTGGTGTGTACTGCCCGTGTCCTCTGCAGTTTGCACCTAAAGCTACGTGGTGTGTACTGCCTGTGTCCTCTGCAGTTTGCACCTAAAGCTAGGTGGTGTGTACTGCCTGTGTCCTCTGCAGTGTGCACCTAAAGCTACGTGGTGTGTGTACTGCCTGTGTCTTCTGCAGTGTGCATATAAAGCTACGTGGTGTGTACTGCCCGTGTCCTCTGCAATTTGCACCTAAAGCTATGTGGTGTGTACTGCCTGTGCCCTCTGCAGTTTGCACCTAAAGCTGCGTGGTGTGTGTACTGCCTGTGTCCTCTGCAGCGTGCACCTAAAGCTACGTAGTGTGTGTACTACCTGTGTCCTTTGCAGTGTACAGGCCATTAGTATGTCTGGAAGGACAACAAGGAGAGGCAGGGAGTCATGAGCCGATACAAGAGGGCAAGCAGGCCCTGCGTCTAGAGTTAACAGTGCTGGTCATGGGAACGGTGCATCCTCATCAGCATGTGGCCGTGGGACACGCTCGTCCTTTTTTTCGGCAGCTGGCCGTGTTAAGCAGCAACATGCCGAAGACTTGGTAGAGTGGATGACCAAGCCGTCCTCATCCTCCTCATCCTCTCTCACCCAGGCTCAGGCTACTTTGTCTGGCAAAGCAGCTGCCAAGGCGGCCTCTTCCCATTGCTCAATGGCATCAGTCACTCCTTCCCTAGCCCCACCATGTCCTCCTGAGGAGTCCCCCGAACTGTTTGACCACAGTGTTGGGTACATGCTGCATGAGGATGCGCAGGGTTTTGAAGGCTCCGATGATGGTACACAGCTAGAGGAAGGCAGTAACGTGAGCCCAGAGAGAGGGGGTGCCCAAGAATGACAGCAATCTGGCAGTCATGTTCCCCCAACTGCAGCATACTGCCAGGTTTTATACAGTGATGAGGAGGGAGGGGATGATGAGGTCACTGACTCTATGTGGGTGCCTGATAGGAGAGAGGAGGAGGAGGCACAGGCACATCTCCAACGAGGCAGGATGCCCTCCAGGGGCCAGCTTAAGGGCAGCACACCGACTGCATCACAACGCAGAGCTACGCATGTGCAGGGCGCTGCTGTCTCTCAGCGTTATTCCAAAAGTTCTTTGTTGTGGGCCTTTTTGAGACAAGTGCATCAGATCGCACCGCTGCTATTTGCAACATATGTCTCAAGCGTATCTCGCGTGGCCAAAACATTACCCGCTTAGGCACCAAAACATCACCCGCTTGACCAGACATATGTCGACCTGCAGTTCTGCAAAAATACGATGGAAACTTGGACAGCCGCACTCCAAAAATGTTCTTTTAATTAAAATCGATCACAAAATAAACATGCGACAGCAAAAAAATTGGAACAAAAGCTAACGTTGCCATGCAATTCGTTGGCAAGCGTACCTTAAAGACCCACACCAAAGAACAAAGCGGACCTCCCTTTGCTCCTCATCAGCTGGGATCTCCAACCCCACTATACCCTCAGTCCTCTCTGAAGCCTGCACTGATAGGAGTGAAGGTGTAGAATTAGGTGTGTCACAGCCAAGTACTTGCGGGCAATCTACTATCGGTACACTGATGGCAGATTGTACCAGGCAAATTTCCCTGCCCCAGCTGCTGCAGCGCCGAAAGAAGTTCTCTCCCAGCCATCCACATGCCCAGCGGTTGAATGCTAGCTTAGCTAAATTGCTAGCACTTCAACTGCTGCCTTTTCAGTTGGTAGATTTTGCCCCCTTCTGTGAGTTTGTGGAATGTGCGGTACCTCAGTGGCAAGTTCCCAAACGCCACTTTTTCTCAGGGAAGGCAATTCCGGCTCTCTACTGGCATATTGCACCAGCACCACCACCACCAACAAAGGCCCAATTTTTCTGCCCCTGTTCAACAGGGGCATGCAATTACAATTCTTGATCTAATATTTCACAGCAGGGCCCATTCCTGTGCCCACCAAGAGTAACTGTGAGGGCTTACAGAGTTGTGGCACCACCACCACCACCAACAAAGGCCCAATTTTTCTGCCCCTGTTCAACAGGATGCGGCGTATCCAATGTTATGTATTAAAGATAATTGGTGGGGGTAGTGGCGCTGTCTCTGCACTCCCTGTGGGTGGCCATGGGGGATATGTGAAAAGCTGTCTATAATTATAGCAGCTATGTGCAAATGGTGTGTCTTATTTGTTAAATAGGAGATATTGAAATCCCACAAATGGCATCAGTGATGTATAGACAATAAACAATAAACAAAAAATATAATAAAATAAGTGTCACCCAACAGTGAAATCTATAAAAAATGAAATACACCTTAATTAACAAATATAAGTCCACTGGGCGACAGTGCCTCTCCCAGCTTACCCAACTGGGTTGTGATATCAATAATTTGTGCACAAATAATGCCCCATGCTGAGGTGTACTCAAATAGATGGGCGCAAATTTCTCCACAATGGTAGTCACACTAAAGTAGATTCCTCAACTCAGTATGCATACACATATATAAAATATAATAGTGGTTCTAATGTAGCAATTATCTCATACGGTAGTCCATGTGCATTCAATAGAAAAAATGATAAATAAACATATAAAGCAAAAGTCCATCTGAAAACTGTGGTTAGTGAATTTATTCAGTGATGAATCTTGACTGGTGAGCAATCACACTATGCCAGGTGGACTTATATTTGTTAATTAAGGTGTATTTCATTTTTTATAGATTTCACTGTTGGGTGACACTTATTTTATTATATTTTTTGTTTATTGTTTATTGTCTATACATCACTGATGCCATTTGTGGGATTTCAATATCTCCTATTTAACAAATAAGACACACCATTTGCACATAGCTGCTATAATTATAGACAGCTTTTCACATATCCCCCTGGGCCACCCACAGGGAGTGCAGAGACAGCGCCACTACCCCCACCATCCATCTTTATTCCTTATTATACTCTCCTTGGAGAATATTAATTAGGGGGGGGCTGCAGTCCGACATCATCATAGATCTTTATTCCTTCCTTTCCAACCTATCCTAAGCGCGGGTTCACCCTACCTTTCTACCCAATGTTAAGTATGGCCGTTGTTCCCGCACCGAGTTTTGAATTTTTACGTTGTTTGCCTAAGTCGATCGCGAATACGGATGGCCGTAATTTACGTTCACGCCGAAAACAATGACGCAGTACGATCAAAATATTATGCTAACCATGATGCTCCTAGGGAGGAATGTGGATGAAGCATCAAGGAATGTCGGGGCTGACGTCTACAACAGGAAATTAAGCACCCCCAACGACAAACAATGAATTTTTCCGGCAGAGTCTCTGCTTGCCGGAATGAATGAGGATACAGCGCATGCGCAGTACATGTCTCCACTCTTGAATATATCTGTAACTTGAAAAGGAAACAGGTAAAGTAAAAATGACTACTTGCAATCGGTTTATAATAATGATATGCAAAAAGAAATGCAAAGTGAAAATTTTGAGTATACAACCGCTTTAAAGTAGTTATGCAAGTATGACATGTTTGTTATTTAAAAAAAAAAGTCTTTAATATCACTTTAACCATGCTGTTTACATACTATCCAGCCACTGTACAGTATTTCTGTGCATTTTCTCTCAGATACTACACTTATTTTTAAATGCCTCTTCTCTCCCTATTATTCTGTGCTCTAATCATGCTTCTTACATACTGTACTGCAACTGTACAATATTTGTGGCTTCTCTCTCTCTCTCTCTCTCTCTCTCTCAGATAATACACTCTAATGTATTGTTTCAATATAAATACAATATAATAATAAAAAATAAATAAAATAAAATATAAATAATATAATATATTTATAATATAAAACCTGCCTCCTCTCTCTATTTAACTCTCTCTTACATTGCAGCTTAACCATATTGCTTACATGCTATCCAGCCACTGTACAATATCTCTGAGTATTTTCTCTCAGATAATATATTCTAATATTTATTTTAAGATTCTTCTTCCTATTATTATTATAATACACGATTTATATAGCCCCAACTGTTTATGCAGCGCTTTACAATGTATGGGGGGGGGGGGGGGCAACACAATTACAGTACAGTTTAATACAAAAGGTACAGGAGGGCCCTGCTCATAGAGCTTACATTCTAAAGGGAGTGGGTGGTGGTACAAAAGGCAATAGCTGCAGAGAATGATTTGATGGGGGTGGCTCTTTTTAATCTTTCGCTTGTATTTTGTGCTTTAATCATGCTGCTTCTATACCGTCCAGCCGCTGTACAAGGACAAGGACAATATTTGTGGCTTTTATCTCTCAGATATTTCAAGAAAAAAACTGCCTTATCCCTCCCTCCTATATTACAGCTCAACTAAGCTGCTTAGATATAGTCCAGAAACTGTATATTTGTGGCTATTGTCTCTCATGTAATACGCTCTAATGATTATTTCAAGATAAAATCTGCCCATTCTCTCCCTCTTAAACTGCAGTTTACAAATCTGCTTACATACTCTCCAGCCACTGTACAATGTTTGTGGCCTCTGTCTCTCAGATAATACACCCTCATTTTATTATTTCAAGATAAAACCTGGTTTATGTCCAGTTGCTCCTGTTTTGAATACTTGCATATTGTCACTTTCTACTTAACATAACCTGAATTTTATATGGTAAAAAGATTATACTGCGCTAATTCAATATATTCCTAAATAAAGCAGCAACTGAAAATGTTATACAACACCAAACGACAATTATAGAAAAAAAGCTGCACTAAAAATGACACTAGCTACCATCAACATATTATGTGTACTCATAAACATGTGACAATAAGAAATTACAACACCTGGAAACAGAACGGTCTAATTCGACCTCAATCTGTGTGACTGTGAATGTGACAATCAAAACAACTAATAGTGGTCAACTCCAGGACCAATGAAGGTTAGAGGAGATATAAAAAAAGAAATAGAATCTCAAACCGTGTGAAAAATAATAAATGGAAATAAAAAAGCAAAATGTTAAACATTTTGGAATAATTGGGGATATGGTGATTTAGGTTTAGGTTTACGGAAATGTGGGTTTTTTTTGTGCGCAGTTGGTTTTTAAACTTGTAAGACAATGTAGTGTAGTCCTTTGAAAAAAAAATCTCACAAACCATACTATTAAATTGTTGTGCCACTAGCCATTTTAGGAAGTTAAGGGCCTAGATTCACGTAGGGCGGCGCAAGTGTGGGCGGGCGTAGCGTACCATATTTACGCTACGCCGCCGCAACTTAGAGAGGCAAGTGCTGTATTCACCTAAGTTACGGCAGCATAGCGTAAATGTGCCGGCGTAAGCGCGCCTAATTCAAATTGTGAAGAGGTGGGCATGTTTTATGCTAATGAATCGTGACCCGACATGATTGACGAACGGTCCGTGGACGTATCCCAGTGCGCATGCGTCGGATAGAATGCCTAAGATACGTCGAACACTGCCTACGATGTGAACGTAACTTACGCACAGCCCTATTCGCTTACGACTTACGCAAACGACGTAAAAAGATACGCTTGTTCCGACGGCCATACTTTGCATGGGCTGCGCCACCTAGAGACCTGCTTTATCTTTACGCCGGCCTATGTCTTACGTCAACGGCGTAACTAAATGCGACGGGCGCACGTACGTTCATGAATCGGCGTATCTAGCTCATTTACATATTCAACGCGGTAATCAACGGAAGCACCACCTAGCGGCCAGCGTAAATATGCACCCCAAGATACGACGGCGTAGGAGACTTACGCCGCTCGTATCTTGGCCAAATCTATGCGTAACTGATTCTATGAATCAGGCGCATAGATACGACGCCGGCCATTCGGACTTACGACGGTGTATCTGGAGATACGCTGTCGTAAGTCTTTGTAAATCTGGGCCAAGGACTTTAACTTTGTGTTTTTTAAGAGGAAACCTTGCTTTAGCTTTTAGATCTGTTGTGGTTGCTATATTACCACAGTCAATTCAGGCTAGACTTTAATAAACATCAGGTGTCATAGCCAAAACTACCTCTCCAAAAAAAAAAAATTCCAAATTCCAAAAATCAACTACAAATGTAAAATACATTATGCCAGAATATGGTTTTGCTGAAGCTGTCCAAGATTTCACTATTATGTAAAACTACATTCAGTAGTCTTGAGGACTGGTAAGAATTACCTGCTCATCTGCATGGCCATGACCAAGTGAACCTTCCGACCCACCTGACACTCTGGGTTCAGACATCCTGTTAATACTATAAAGCAAGAATCAAGCAACTCAATAGTATAAGGTTCTGAAATGTTTTACTTGAATCAAATAGGAAAAGTTATTGTACAAAGCAAGGAGCAAATCCGCTGAGCTGTGATAACAGCGTCAACTCAGCAGACTCCTCCCAAACACAACAATGGTTTAACAAGGAAAAGGTGCAATATATTCAGATCCTAGGTCACCTTCTAGTGGATGTTTCAGTTAACTACACTTGTGGCCACATTGAGATAAATGCAATCTAAACAGCCTATGCTATATTCATGGGAGAGCTAATCTCCCGCTGGTGAATGGCGTTACAGACGCACAAAGCAAGGAGCAAATCCGCTAAGCTGTGATAACAGCGCCAACTCAGCAGACTCCTCCCAAACACAACAATGGTTGAACAAGGAAAAGGTGCAAAACCTAGGTCACCTTCTAGTGTATATACAGTATATACAGTATATATGTATACAGGCTTCTTATAAGTGATAGCAGTAGAGCTCCACGTGGTAGATCTGTTATTCTTCGCTAGCTAGTTGGAGCTCCTTAGTTGTAATCCATTTGGTGGCAGATGAAACTATAGATTCCGAGTAGTATAGGCCTAAGGCTTCTGAGAACAGTGTTCCAGCAATTCAGTAAAGATGTGTTCGCACTGTGCTCGGTAATGGTGATAGTGGATAGATAAAGATTGAGCAGCTTGCTCTCTCACCAACGACCCAAATCGTTTTGCCGTCTTCTGGACAGTAACATGAATGACGACACTCTGGCAGTGACTCCTCTGTCTCGGTCTTCTGTAGTGACTTTCCCAACACATCTGCACCGATGGGTAGGCGCTGTAGATGATGCTAGCAGCATGATGTCCGTCAGTGGATAACAGGGCCTGGCCTCTCAGGCCTCATGGTGGAATTAATGCTCCGTGTGGTAGGCCTTGACCTCTCTCTTTGTCACACAGAGGTCCGTCTTACGTCAGGACCAGGAGGAAGAGAGCATGCCCGGGCTTCCTAAGCTCTTTTTATCATCCCTTCCAGCAACCTTCAAGCCACTGCAAAGGTCCCTGGGATTTGTAGTCTTAGGGTACGGGAATGTATAATGTATAACAGTAGATTCCATAACTCACCCTGCTGGCACACAGGTATGAGGTCACTGGTTGTCGAATAATCATGGGGCAAACAATATTCAAACCACTGGAAGGTATGAAACTTTCTGGTTACAGTTCACATCGCTACATTTAGTTTCGGTGAACTGTGAACCAGGTTCGCTGGCAAACTAAATCTGGGCAGAATCTGGGCAGATTCACCCATCATTACTCAGGAGCCACTGATCATCTCCATATAGCTTGGACATTGACAAACACATATGTAGAGTGAACAGTATGTGCATTCAGCTGAAATATGTTTTTCCAATGCAAAGAAATGGCGATACATATTGTGGATAAAGGTGCTGCACACCCCTGGTTGCGACCCCTCGTGGGCTTGGGGGTTGTTCCACCCATCCCACCACCTGGTCTATTTTGCAATCTTGACCTCTCCCTTTATCCTGAGTGTCCCCTGGGAATTCCCCATCATGGCGGCTTGGTCTGTGTCTGGCTACCGGTTCTGGCTCTGGACATTCACCTTGGTAACTATATACTTTTTCAATGTCTGTAATAATCACTGTATTTATAATAGCATAATACTCATATGTTTGTTTGCTTTTTGTTTTTCCAACAAATCTCATTATGTACATATATATATCTCTTTTATAGAAATTATGCCTGCAAACTTTCTTCCCCCTGAAGAAGACCCACACCAGCAAAAGGGTCGAAACGCGTCTGGGTCTCTGCGCATAAGTTAAACCAATATATTGCTCTATTTATATTTACCCATTGTATTCCAATGTTCGAATTACACTTTTTGAGCCCATGTTTCCTATATGTATCAGATGGGTGTTCCCATCCTTTTATTTATTTGTTTTTAATAAATTACATTATTTTTTCATATTTTGATTCAACAATTATTAGCTGCAACACAAAGCCCCTAGGGGTACTCTTCCTTTTTTTCATGTTTTTCCAATGAAGCTACTTAAAAAATATACCTTGCTGGGAAGGTGGGCTATCAGCAGACACTGTCACATTGCAATCAGGGAGGTGGTAGTGCCATAGTTATGGTAGTTATGGATGTATGTGATGTATTTACCTTTGAGTAGCTCCCTTTTATTTGTTTTATATTGCAATGCGTAGAAAAATAGATCCAAACCTAATGTTTTTATGTATATTCACCTTAGGGCTCATGTACACTACAGCTTCTGAACTTGAGTTTAGGAGTTTTGGGCGTTTTTTTGACAAAGCTCCTAAACTCAACTCCATAAAAGCCTGTGTGTACAGTACACATATGCTTTTACAAGAGTTTAGAAGCTGCTGCGGTTATGGGAGGTTGAACCTCCCTCTCCTGAATGTGGAAGAATCGCGTTCAGGATAGGAACATTTTGACTGCTGCCCACAAAACACAGTAAAATTGTGGTAAAATCGTGCCACGGATTTGCAGCGTTTTGCGTTTTCCCGCAGCCAGTAGTCAACCTAGTCTGTGTGTACATGAGCCCTAAATTTGTTTAGTTACCAGAATCCCTGTAACAACTCTATTAACTTCTTTAGATTCTACAAAATACCATTTACTATAAGAATTGTCAGCACTACACCCTGAACATATTCTAATACAGCTTAGAATCAATTTCACTCTTAATCAGAATATTGGAAATCTACCATTGACTTGAAGTGCCAATTAGTCAATTTCAATGCACTGTAAATTGTCTCTTTGGAACATATTGAATAGCACCGTAGACATGATTACAGGCAGAAACATGGTCACAGTGGTTGTAGCTAATAATGAAGAAGCCAGTTGTAATGGATAAAGGCCCAAGAACTCAATTTCCTATCCACTGACTCCAGGGTAGCGTTAATGTGAACAAGTCGTGTATTCTCATAATAAAAGTTTTTACCAAATGTTTTTGTTCTATGTTCTTTTGTTCTATGATCTGAAACACTGAGAATATGTACTTGATCAGTGCTTATGTTTTTACACACTATTCTGCGGAGGCATCTACATACACTATCTCATAAATACACTTTAATATGCATCTAGGCTAAGTTTACAGTTTAAGTCCCAGTTATCTGGTGTCAGAGCAATTAAAGCGATTGTATAATGTTTTTTTTTTTTCACATATCTCCTTTATTTATGCATTATGTACAGGAGAAAGAAATAATATTGTTGCACTATAAAAATGTAAAATGTATATTTAGTTGGGTAAATAAGAGATACTAGATGAAATATTTCATATTTACCCTTTTTTAACAGCAGATGAGAGTGTGAGTCTGGCACTTAAGATTTTCAGGTGGCTGCTAAGTGCTGTGCTGTACAGACCTGATAGCAGGATCTCAGGTTACTCATACAAGCAGCTGAATGATTCAGAGAAGAGACCCCCACACCACTCCTTCTCTCCCATTAAAGACAGCGTGATCTAGATCTGCAGGAGCAGTCTTCAAGTGCAGAGCTAGTGCTAGGCTTTTAAATTGGACAACCCAATATACACTGCACAAATAGCATAAATGCAACCTGTATTAATAGAGCATTCTTAAAATAGAGAATTTATGCAAATAATAAATATGATAAATGTGAGCATGTGCAATAGAGTGCACAGTGTTTAGTCTTACCTATATGTATTTTTTGTTGTTTGTATTGAACTGTATCAGTTTACTATTGGCCTGTTGTATGCTGATATCTATTGGTGGTTTAGGGCCACTACAACCTTTTAACTTATGTGATTTGTTATCTCCCCATGTCCTCCCATCCTGATTAATGCTAGTTAGTTCAGTCCTAGCTAGAACCTCCCTCCCTGTTTTTTCCATGGTCCCTCAGTCAAGGTTGGTTTTTCACAAATACAGGAATAAGAAAAACATTGTCTTCTTACACATGTAAAGGCTGGTAAAAATTCTCTGTATTGCAATTGTCCAAAGTAAAATTTTGTTGGATTCAACTGTATCTTGTTGAAGAGGTAAACTGCCTGTGCATGGTGTCAGATCTGTAGTGAGTCAAATGCAGTCAAGTCTGTGGTGTGTAAAATTGGGCTATTAAAGCGGGATTACACCCCAAAACAAAAAATGTGTTATAGTGCAGCTTACCATGTTTTTTTTTTAGTTTATCAATTACCTGATGACCTGGCCAGTAAAGCCCCGTATACACGATCGGAATTTCTGATGGAAAACGTCAGATGGACTTTTTCCATCGGAAATTCCAACCGTGTGTGCCCCATCAGACTTTTTTTCTGAGGAATTCAGAGGAGTTTAGATAGAGAACATGTTCTCTTCTACTCCAATGTAATTCCGTCGGAATCATGTGCAGTTTATTTTCAACCTCTTTAACAGACAAACCTGTGGCAGTTAGAGGATTGAGACAAACCATTTAACGCTGACAGAGGTGCTTGCAATGGTCAGCTTTTATTCATTTGTAAAATCTTTATCTCAAGAGGAAAAATATTGACACTTTAAAAGTGTAAGCTGGAGTTCAGCTTTAATTTGTTAGTCAAGTTCACCTAAATCTGCTAGTGCATCTAACACAACCCTCTCCCCATTTTGACAATGCTGCTGCCCAATAGTGTCTCCATTGTTCCACCATTCAGAGTGGAGACACTTGTTACTGGCTGGATTACTAGGTGAAAAAAAAAAAAAGCCTAAATAAAAGAAGACTAATGAAGCTAACACATTTATGAATTGGTGGGCTGCAATATATAAATATTTTGTTTTAGGGTTTATTATTACTTAAGGTACTCATGGTCCTGAGGGGACATTCCCCTTATATAGCTGATCAGCATACAGGCAGCAGAAAAGAGTCCTCCTAGGCTGTCAATGTCCCATAAGTTGGATGCCGCTGGCTAATGAGGGTGCAGGCTGAGGAGAGGTCCATCCAGATTCCAGACCCAAAGCATGCTGCAGAAATAGAAGAATATAGCCCAACCACTGCACACCTCACCTGGCCTGAGTGGTTAGCAGGTAAAAGCAGCCTCAGCTTAATTGAATGTGGGTTAGTATTAGGTAAACTGGCACGGATGCTATTGGTTATTATCATGGGGCTAGCAGTTTGCTATTTTCACTGGTAAAATTCTTGCAGAGTCCTTAGCTAGGGCTTGTGAGACAGTTATTTGAGATATGAAACTGTAACCTGCAACCAAGGAATTGATGCCATCGAATTAGGAGAGCAGATTATGCTCATTGACACTAGCAGATGATAAAAAAGACTCTCAGAATTCACTGGGACCTCTGGTGGTAAATAAGTAGAGGACTAGAAAAGTTCAAACCAGGCTAAATGGGCACAGGAAGAAAGAATATACCAATGGGATATGAATCCCCCTTGCAATAACTAAATAAAACATGGCTCTGAGGAAGGTAGAAAGTCCCCTGAAATGTTTCGGCTGGACCGTCATCCATACAATTCCATGAGGTTGCAAGGTGGACTTCTGGACTCTGTCATTTTGATACGCTACTATTCAAATTTGGTTTGTGAGCATAATTTGTATTATTTAATCCCTTAATAAAGTGCTGAGGTAATGCACTAGTTCCCCCTTTTTTGTTCTTTTTTGTTTGTGCAGTACTGGTTTAACCGACCTGAAGAGGGCCACTTTGCCTTAACCATCAAGCCTGAGTTGCACATTGGTCACAACATTTGTATCACTTGTGGCAGGCTTCCCTATAAAAAGTGTTAAGTTTGCATTTTTCCTGGGTTTTAATAAAAAGTGAGATGAGGGTACCAGCAATACACAAGAGATACCTAATAAAATGAAGTCAGAGAGGGGAAAATAAGATGAGAGCAAGAAGCAGAATCAATAGACACAGGTAACACAAGTGCATACACATGCAGAACAGCATACAAAATACAAAGGTGATACATGGGAATCATGAACTGGAGATCCAATCACAGGAGGAGCAGCAAACAATAAAAGAGATCAGGTATAGAATAATAGACAAGACTGAAAAAGTATAGAATCCCCAGCACCTATTTGAACAGGGGTCTTAAAAAGGACCCAGACCCAGTCATAAGGGAGACTCGTTATTAGGTGCTTGGCACCTAAGAGAGATTAAACCAACAGATGAAGGATTTGTGAAGGATAAGGTTGGTGTGTGTATATGGTCTGAAAAGCCCCAGTTGGAAAGACAGCTGTAATGTTAAGCAGCCACAAAGACAGCTAGGGAAACTGATTAACTAAGGTAATGGATGTAAATATACGATGACGGGAATTTGGGCACTATGGAAAGGAATGAACATGTAATTTACTTAATTTGTACTAATACTGTTAGCAAATTAAGTATGTTCCTTTCTAATCTCTAATATATTGTTAATTACGTGTCCACCTATCACAGAGAAGGAACTGACAGAATTCCACATTTGCTGTCTCCTACAGTAATGTGGAGTTCAGCAGGAGGGCTGTGGGGACCCAGGAGATGAACACTCCTTTTCGGGGTAGATCCAATAGTGAGGCAGCTCTGCGGACAACATTTTCCACAGGCACGGTAGACCATTCATTTGAATGTGCGCAGTGCGGTTCCCAGTGCATGCCATTAGGATTTATGGCACTTGCGTGTATCCAGCGTGTTTTTCTGTGCGGGTGGTTGTGGCTCTGGGAACAGGTGTGGACCCACAGCAGGAACCACCCACACAGATGTGAACCTAGCCTTAGTGCTGGTTTCCCAGCAGACTTTGGGGATTGATTTCTCAGTAATGTAGTAGCGTTCAAAAGTGTGGGTTGCAGGAGAGACAAGTATTCTTTCTGTTTCTTCTTTACAGGGACTGTAAGTGCTTGATTGAGACCTTTTACATACATGATAGGCTAACTTTAGGCTGATTTTCTGATTTGAGAACTCAACTGATACATGCACCCCAGCAACTTAGAAGTCATAGTTACTGATTGTAGAGAGAGAGAGAGAGAGAGAGACTTGTAAAGCGCAACACATGCAAACTGAATCGCCTCTGGGCGCTGTATCCATTTCATGGGTAAGGAACCCCTTGACCTCAGAAGAGATGGGTTTTAATCTTTCTCCTGAAGGCCAAGTGGTCCAACTCCAGTCGGATGGTGATTGGTAGTGCATTCCACAGGCGAGGTCCCTGGACTGCAAATCTTCGATCTCCTTTGGACTTGTATCTGGCCTTGGGTATCTGGAGGAGGTTTTGATTGGTGGATCGCAGAATGCGATTGGGGTTATGGGCTTTTATTTTTTCGCATAGATATTGGGGGGCGTTGCCTTGAATACACTTATGTATTAGACAGAGTGCCTTGAAAGTGATTCTGTCTTTTACTGGCAACCAATGAAGGGATCTCAGTGAAGGTGAGATTGATTCCCATGGTTTTTTCCCAGTCACTAGTCGAGCGGCCGTATTTTGAACGACTTGCAGTCGAGTGATTTGGTATTTGGGGAGTCCTAGATATAGGTGAGATGGTAATTTTTAATAACATTAAATTATAAAACAGCTACATTTTTGAATGAAAGTGACATTTTCTTTTAAGCCTTCTCTGTATGTGTCAGGTCCTTTCTTATTATGGATTGGGATGTATTGGGAATTTATGCTTTCTTCACCCCTAAGCCTTGTGCTTGCCCTTCCTACCCCAGTTGAAACACTAGCAAGCCCAACAAGGGAGTGGAGAAGTTGAAATAGAGAGTTTACCTATTCTGCCTCAGTACACTGTATCCTACACATTTTTTGGCCGTACTCACTAGAGTGGGCATACAATATTCTACCAACAAAATGCACAAACATTGACAGTACAGCAACAATAAGGACCCAGACAGAAATGTGTAACTGACAGTCAACTATATGAAGTGTCATGACCTCCTAGGACAGGGGTGCCCAACCAGTGGCCCGCGGAGCCCTCTGATGTGGCCCACGACCTCCTGCTCTGGGATGGAATAGAATACTGTTAATAAAGGTCATTTTATTCCTAAAATCTGTGTATATATCAGTGTATATATGGGCATACCTGTTCTGCAATGGTTACTGGGCTGCTTTCAAACTAATCCGCAGATGCAGAGCAGCGCACTTGCAGGTTATCTGCACTGAGTCATAGACATTTGTTATTACCTGCAAGTTTGGTGAGCTTTCTGAAAGTGCACCACACCTGCATAACATAATAGAAGTCTATTGCAAAGTGCAGAAAAGCCAAAGGTACACTGCGTTGCAGTAAAACTCAGCGCATCAGTGTGAAAGCAGCCATGGGCCCCTTTTCACATGGTCAGTCATACCCAATTGGACCCTCCATTCACCTCCAAGGAGTTGCAGATGTAAACCGACTTGTGTCCTACCTCCAATCCAATCCGGCTGTGTCAGTGTCTGCTCTGCATATGCACCTGCCATCCGCCCCCTCCGCTGATTGTGGCCCGCGATTAGTTAACAAGTCGCTTAAGTGGCCCTCGCGCTTCAAAAGGTTGGGCACCCCTGCCCTAGGATGTCTGGATATGCAGAAATACATCCCTATTATAGTAATGTCTCTCCCTTTCATGTATATGGGAGGCTTTTGATCCCTGGTTACAGGGGAGGTAATTTAAGTCCCCCTTTGCCAATAAGATTAGTGTACAAAGGCCTCCAATTCTTTCTTGCACTCTTACAGGCTCAGCACAGCCTACATCCCTTGCACCCGAAATAGCTCTACCAGTTCATGCTCTAAAGTTCTTGCTCTGTGATTGGTCAAAGCCTTAACAAAATCTCAGTATTGCAGTGTTCTAATATTCTTATGATTTTCTAATTCACTTTAAATGACTCCACACTGTAACCCAAAAATAAACTATTTCTATATTATTGTTTTTTTTACAATTACTGGGTTAAAAAAAAAATCTGTTGCTACTGCATGCAACTGTTTTCTCAAATTATTGCCCAGATTCTGCAGCAGAATGACCTGAACTAAAAATCGAATGTCAATAACATCGATGATCTTTACCAGCCCAGGCTGTTGCAGATATATATCTACAATCATGATGTAATTGCAAACGTTCCCTATTTGTATGAAAGGTTGTACTGTACTTAATTTAATAATTCTGTTTTTGTTTTAATAACTGTTAAAATAAAATATCTTCTTAGACTAAAAATAAAATTAGCACACAGAACTCAGTCATATTACTTAATTTGTAGTGGCCTCCAGTCTCAATGCCCTGGGTTACATTTTAATCCCAAGGAATAACTCAGTTACTGTTTTAATAGGTAATCAATGAAGGAGGGCATTCTATGGGTCACTTATTCACTACATTTTCTCAGCCAGTCTTGTAGAACCTTTGACCTGACTTCTGACCGTCAAAGTGCGCAGACAGCAACAGCAGGCAAAGGGTAAAGAATAAGCTATAGGCTGGCCAGGCTGGAAAAGATTTTCATTACAATGGAAGCTGTCATTGGAAACAGCCCAAGGTTTGGAGAAGAGCATATTAGTGTTGTCATTACAAAGAACTGCTTAGGGTACCGACAAGATAATTTAGTGGTGTACAAAATACTTGCAATGCAAAGTATTAAATATACAATAAGGCGGTTTTTATTTGCAACTTTGCAATTTTATTTTTGTTTAGTAGCAAATTCCATTTATCAAGGGATCTATTTTTTTTCTTCAAGTGTTTTGCAAGCTTTTGTACACCATGAATATATAATAATGTCAACGGATTTGATCTCTGGCTTGCATTTATTATGCCTGATTTAGACGGTAAAATTCAGGTGATGTTCATTAATTATTTAAATATTAGTGAGATAACAATAGAAACATTCCCTGTCACACTTACAAGGAATTTTAACCATAAATATCCCTAAAAATATAAATACTAAACAATTAACTTGACATTTAATGTTAAGCATTTGATTTGATAAACTCTGGCTGCCCTTGGAGTTATTACATATATCATGTATTTGACAATTGATTATTATATAGAGGTGTGATGTATTATGGGTGTTAAAGTGTTTGCAGTTAATGCTGCTAAACTACTAGAAAAACTGAAGAGCCAGCAGTTAGAAGTTCCTGCATGAACATTAAGTAAGGCCCCGTACACACGACCAGTTTCCTCGGCAGAATTCAGCTTCCGACCGAGTTTCTGGCTGAATTCTGCCGAGAAACCCGGCCGTGTGTACACTTTCGGCCGAGGAAGCCGACGAGGACCTCGGCGAGGAAATAGAGAACATGTTCTCTATTTCCTCGTTGTTCTATGGGAGAACTCGGCCCACCGAGGTCCTCGGCGGCTCCAGGACTGAACACGCCGAGGAACTCGATGTGTTTGGCACGTCGAGTTCCTCGGCCGCGTGTACGGGGCCTAAAGGTATAGGGCATCTGAAGGTCCGGCATACAGTGCGAACCTTCAGAGCCCGTGCCATAAACAGTACTTTCTGTGCACATGAGCGGAAGTGACGTCATTATGCCCCCGGCCACTTATGCCTGAGGACGCAAATCCAGAAGAAGGACCAGGGGAAGATGTCAGTGGGGACAACGCGGCACTGGAGGACTTTGTTCGAAGGTAAGTCTCTCATAATGTGCTAGTATGTGATGCATACAAGCACATTATAAGATTGCCTTGCAGGGAATTTGTTTTGGTTTTTTCAACAACTGCTGTTTACTGCAGCTTTAATGGTCCTGATTTCCTCCTGTTTATAGCATTCCAGGGGCATTTCCAGCATATGTGATAAATTCCCTTGGTGCAATTGGCATTTTGGACATAAAGCAGAGTCCCATCTACGTTTAGGATTGTTTAGCCTTTTTTACTGCCAGAAAACTCCTCTCAAAAACGCAGTCCAGAATGTTTTTTTCATCTGCCTCTAAACGCTAAGCTTAAAACATGCCTCTGAATGTCCTAACATGCATGAACACATTGAGCTGCTTCTACAGGAAAACCGCAAAACTCCTGTTTTTTAAACCCAGTGTGCATGGACTCTCAATGTTATTAAAAATTACCTTTTCTTTCAATCTGCAGTGCTGGCATTTTCTGTAAAAATGCAATGCACACAGTTGATGCACAGAACCTACCCAAAAATTTAATTTCCTGCTTTTTATGATTGGCTCACTGATTTTGCACTAAGATACTAGTAAAATATTAGGCATTCTCTGCAATAGGAATTATGGGCCAGATTCACAAAAGGGATACGACGGCGTATCTCCTGATACGCCGTTGTATCTCTGTTTCTATCTATGCGACTGATTCATAGAATCAGTTACGCATAGATATCCATAAGGCCGGGTACACACGGACAAACATGTATGGTGAAAGCGGTCCGTCGGACCGTTTTCACCATACATGTCTGCCAGAGGGCTTCTGTACGATGGTTGTACACACCATCGTACAGAAGTCCGCGCGTAAACAATACGCGGGGCGTGTCCGCGGTGTCGCCGCGTCGATGACGCGGTGTCGCCGCGACAATGACGCGGCGACGTGGGCGGCCCGCCTTTAAAATGCTTCCACGCATGCGTCGAAGTCATTCGACGCATGCGAGGCACGGCGGGCGGCTGGACATGTACGGTAGGTCTGTACTGACGACCGTACATGTCCGAGCGGGCTGAATTCCAGCGGGCTGTTTTAAAACAAGTCCAGGAATATTTGTCTGCTGGGAAAAGGCCCGGCGGGCAAATGTTTGCTGGAATTCGGCCCGCTCGCGCCCACACACGACCAAACATGTCTGCTGAAACTGGCCTGCGGGCCAGTTTCAGCAGACATGTTTGCTCGTGAGTATGGGGCCTAAGATCCGACAGGTGTAATTGTTTTACACTGTCGGATCTTAGGATGCAGTACCGCGGCCGCCGCTGGGGGGAGTTCGCGTCGTAAACCAGCGTCTGGTATGCAAATTAGGATTTATGGCGATCCACGACGAATTTTCGCGTTCGCTACGTCGCCGCTAGTCTAGTTTCCCGTTGCAAAGTTAGTCGTCGTTTTGGGTGCCCTAACTTTAGTCAGCAATCGTATTGCTGTCTAAAGTATGGCCGTCGTTCCTGCGTCGAAATTTAAAATTTAACGTCGTTTGCGTAACACGTCCGGGAATAAGGAAGTACGCTAAGCGTGTCGCCGTTCGAAAAAATGACATCACGGCGCGCAAAGCATGACGGGAATTGCGAAACGGAGCATGTGCAGTAGGTCCGGCGCGGGAGCGCGCCTAATTTAAATGGCACACGCCCATTTGAATTGGCCCGCCTTGCGCCGGAGGCTGCCAGCGTATTTTTCATCGCAAGTGGTTTGTGAATCAGGCACTTGCGATGAAAACTTGCGGCGGTGTAACGTATCTACGATACGTTACGCCGCCGCTCACCTACGTGAATCTGGCCCTCTATTTTTGGTGAGACACTCCCTAAGGGTTAATTACTTCTAAAGGGATGGAGACACTGCAACTTTCCTTAATTGAACACTCCAAGTGCATCAGCTGATTATATTGAACACAGACATTTCGATTCAGGAAATGAATAGTTTGACAACAGATTCTTTTTAACCTCCCTGGCGGTATTCCCGAGTCTGGCTTGGGGTGGACCTCCAGTACCATTAGTGTTATCACCGAGCTGGGATCGCATTGCAGTATCCAGGCAGAGGTTACTTACCTTGTCCCCTGGATACTGCGTTGTCTCCCCGCTGTGTAAGCGAGCTGTCTCCTCGCTCGATTCACACAGTGCCCCGAGTGCCGCCGAGCTCCGTTCCCTGCGATGTTACGACGCACGGGGGCGGAGATCGGCGCTAAATAAAAAAAAATAAAAACACAGTACACATACAGTATACTGTAATCTTACAGATTACAGTACTGTATAAAATAATTACACACCCCTCTTTGTCCATAGTGATCTGTCCAGTGCTCTGCATGCACTTTTATATAATAAAGACTGTTCTTTCTGCCTGGAATCTGTAGATTGTCCATAGCAACCAAAAAGTGTCCCTTTATGTCGAAAGAAAACAGCGACAATAAATTAGAATCACTTGCAGAATTTAGCGATAGCGATTTGTGGGGAAATTCGTCATCAAACACTGAACGTAATGACAGCGACAATTCTGCGACAATTCTGCAACTGAGCAAATTTCAGTGTTTTTGATTTGATTACATTATTGAATAATTTTTATTATTATTTTTTGTTATAATTATTTATAGTTATTTATTATATTATAATTAATGATTTAGTGTTTCAAACTTTATCGTTCCTGGGATGTCTACTAGACTCTTGTTTGGACAGATTTAAGTGAGTTATTTCTAAGAATTACAGGTCTACAATATAAAACGCCAATTTTCCATGCAAAACAATTGTACCGCTTTCAGCATCAAAAACCTGACATAATCATACCGCCAGGGAGGTTAAAGAGAATCAAAAGTTGGTAATCAACTGAGGATAGACAGATTTTATTTATTGTTTTCAAGCAAAAGGAACAAGCAAGCTCATGGCATGCCCACATAGGGGCTCAGATTTTCTCTGCTGTAGCATGATCCAATTTGCTACAGCAGAGAAAAAAATCCTGCCTGATCCCCCGAGAGGCAATCAGATTTTCCCTGGATCAACTTTACTTATAAATGTTAGTACTCAGTTATATTCTGTACATTTAGGAAAGTATCCAGGCCTTTCTTAAAGCAATCTACTGAGCTGACCAGAACCACCTTTGCAGGGAGTCTATTCCACATTTTCACAGCTCTTACTGTGAAGAAACCTTTCCGTATTTGGAGATGAAATCTTTTTTCCTTTAGACGTAAAGAGTGCCCCCTTGTCCTCTATGATGACCTTAAAGTGAATAACTCAACACCAAGTTCACTATATGGACCCCTTATATATTTGTACATGTTGATCTTATCTCCCCTTATCCTCCTCTTCTCAAGAGTGAATAAATTAAGTTACTCTTTCCTCATAGCTGAGCTCCTCCATGCCTCTTATCAGTTTGGTTTCCCTTCTCTGCACTTTCTCCAGTTCCCCAATATCCTTCTTGAGAACCGGTGCCCAAAGCTGAACTGCATATTCCAGATGAGGTCTTACTAATGATTTGTACAGGGGCAAAATGATATCTCTCTCTCTCTGGAGTCCATACCTCTCTTAATACAAGAAAGGACTTTGCTCGCTTTGGAAACTGCAGCTTGGCATTGCATGCCATTATTGAGCTTATGATTTACCAAAAACCCCCAGATCCTTCTCCACTACAGATCCCCCCAGTTGTACTCCCCCTAGTATGTATGACGCATGCATATTCTTAGCTTCCAAGTGCATAACTTTACATTTATCAACATTAAACCTCATCTGCCACTTAGTCGCCCAATTAGACAGAGCATTGAGGTCGGCTTGTAAATTGGAGACGTCCTGTAAGGACGATTTTCTACTGCATACTAGTTTAGCTGATTTGAAATTATACTTAATGCTTAGTGGGCACATACCTGCATGATTTTTTTTATCTGTTTGGAGTTTAGTTTTACAATTTAGCTTTTTTTGCTATGTAGTAAATAATTCTACGTAAAGTCTAAGTAAATGTGCTAATTTCGTTATCTAAATGTTGCAATTTACTGAAGTTACTACAGCAAAAAAATGACAGGAAAAGTCTAAGCAGAGGACATCTCATGCCCTGTACACACGTTCGGTTCGCCTGATGAAAACGAACCGATGGATTTTTTCATCAGATATCCGATGAAGCTGACTTTCATCAGTCTTGCCTCCACACCATTGGTTAAAAATCCGATCGTGTCCAACGTGGTGATGTAAAACACAACGACGTGCAGAGAAAATGAAGTTCAATGCTTCCGAGCATGCATCGACTTGATTCTGAGCATGCGTGGATTTTTGCGTTTTTTTCTATCGTTTTTTTAACCATACGAAAAATTTAAAACAGATTCTATTTCTTTTCACCAATGGGAAAAAATCTGATGGGGCCCACACACGATCGGTTCGTCTGATCAAAACGGTCCATCGGTCCTTTCATCAGACGAACCGATCGTGTGTACAGGGCATTAGGCATGATGTAGCCAAGCATTCCTGGAAATGCCCATGGCACCCTGGGTGGAGATCGCAGGCGCGTGCGTGCATATCTTTAGACATTTAATACAATCATTTCTATTAACAACGTAATTAGGTAAATGTTCGTGATGTGTAATCACAGGTAATTGTGCCTCTCTTTCAGTGTCAGTCATACTTCACCTAATAACTTTCTGAATGTGTACCAGATGTACAAACTTAATTAAATGTCAGTGCCGGAGACACGTTTGTGTTTATTTAGAAATTCTTTTCATGGCTGGATGGTTATTTGCTTATTTATTTAAACAGCAAACCATGTTTATGTAACTTTTGACCAATGAAGTTGAATATCGTATGATAGTAAAAAAAAATGTATAGAATGATTGCGTCTAGGAAAAGCATAGATCTACCATTCCAGCCAAGGCCTAGAAAAATAGTCTTGTTTTATGATACTGTGGACTAAGGGACCAATAAAAAACCATCCTGAAATTTCTGGCTATGGTTGGAGGCTGTTGTATCATGAAGTGGGTGAATCTCTTACGCTCACCACACATGTTACAATCTCCTTTAGCCCAGGTTCACACTGGGTAAGTTTTGCTACGATTTGAGATGCGATTTCACATGTGAAATCGCATCTCAAATCGGCGGCATTTGCCGGCAATTGTCGGCAATGACATTGTCCTAATCGGTGCGACGCCGCATCTGCAGCGCTGCACCGATTTCAAAAAGTAGTTCCTGTACTACTTTTTGCGATTGCTGGCCGCGATTTACATTGACATCTGTGCAGAAACCTGCACAGATGTCTCTTAAATCGCGGCCGAAATCGGGACTGCCGGCGGGAGTGCAATCGTGCGAGTTCAGCTGAACTCGCACAGCTTCACTCCCGCAGCCCAGTGTGAACTAGGGCTAAGACTTACAAGTATAAAATACAAGAGCCTGTCTAAGTGAATACAGATTAATTAGCTAGATTAGATAGGTCCTCATATAACTTAGTTTTGCAGATCTAGTTGATTGTGCAGAGATTGTAATGCCAGATTGTAACATGTATGGTGAGACTTTTGCCCCTCACACACGATCGGAATTTCCGATGGCCTAAAATTCGATGGAATTTTTCGTCGGAATTCCGTTCAAGCTGTCTTGCATACACACTGTCAGACCAAATTCCGACCGTCCAAAACGCGGTGACGTAAAACACTATGATGAGCCGAGAAAAATGAAGTTCAATGCTTCCGAGCATGCGTCGACTTGATTCTGAGCATGCGTAGGTTTTTCTTCTTCGGAGTTGCACACAGACGATAGGAATTTCCTGACGTTTTTTTTTCCATCGGAATAAATAAAACATGTTCTATTTCTAACACTGACAGAAAAAAGTCCAATGGGGCCCACACAAGATCAGAATTTCCGATGGAAAAAAAAATCTGACTTTTTTCATCGGAAATTCTGATTGTGTGTACGTGGCATTGGTGATTTCAACTCTTGATACAAAGTTTCCAAGCTTGGTTCCTATCATACTTAAAAGTCTTACTCCTATTGATACATAAAGAGCCTTTGATGTTACCTCCTTTACGTCCGCGCAATAGTCGAAAGACGACTACAACGCAGGCTTAAACTGTCCCTGCGGGGCGCACGCGCGTGCTCTGTGATTAGCAAATCCACGAGACTCGGCTGATCATAGATCAGAGTAAGGGGCTGATCCCGACCCCTTACCTTGTGATCAGACCGTTCTCATCGGTTTGACCGATCGTGTGTACGCGGCATTAGGGTTTAGAAACCCTTTAAACCTTAAATAAGTAACTGAGGTGAATTAGTTGCTGAGAAGCCAGTTGAGTTCAATTTACCCCTGAATTCTGAGTTGTAGGCTGAATAGTGTCAGACCTTGTTGGTTACTACATGTGTAAGGCAGCCCATACATTTATTTTGTTTAACCAGTTGCATTGGCATTAAAATGATAAATCGAGGGAACATTAAGTAGAAATCAGGAAGATAAATCCATACTGCATTGCTAATGAAAGGGATAAAAAATGTAACACTATTAGTAATCAGAAATTCTGGTACTGGAGTGATTTGTAGCAAATTCTGATTGGCTACAATGTGTTACTGTACTTTCCACTCATTCCTTGCACTGTTTAACAAATTAGCTTGTTTGTCTTATTTTCTGAATTTGAAATCACTGATAATATGCAAATGAGCTGATCCCCTAATTGTGTGCATCCTTTCATTGTTCCAGTCCATTGTTCCTGAGAGGCAGGAGCACCAACAAATGTAAGTGTGATTTGATAAAAAGTCCCTTTTACCCTGGGTGTTCTCCTGCACAATTTTAGGTGTTTGAAATGTAGACAGGTTTACAATGAGATGTACTAAAACTGGAACTCTCAGAATCTGGTGCAGCTGTGCGTGGTAGCCAATTAACTTCTAACTTCAGCTTGTTCTATTAAGTTTTGACAAGAAAAACTGGAAGTGGTTTCTAAGTTACACCATATTTTGCATACTCAGTTCCTTTAGTAAATAAACCCTTAACAAGACATGCCCATAAACTCAGTTTTCCAGTGTTTAGAAAAGGTTCTTTGGCTACCTTCTGAAGTCGGACATAGTTAAGACTTACAATCTATGAGAAGGCATGATTTTGAAACACAAAACAAAAAACGTAAGAGGTTTAGGTGGAAACACTAACCAGATCTAACCAAAACAGAAATTCATAGAGGAAAAATATGTTGTGTACCCATAGGTGTGCGCAGCCTATTGCATTAGGCCTCGTACACACGACCGAACATGTCCGCTGAAACTGGTCCGCGGACCAGTTTCCGCGGACATGTCCGACCATGTGTACGGCCTAGCGGACAGGTTTCCTGGCCTAGCGGACAGGTTTCCAGCGGACAAAAGTTTCTTAGCATGCTAAGAAACTTTTCCGGTGGAAACCTGTCCGTCGGACATGTCCGATGGTTAGTACGACTCATCGGACATGTCCGCTGGTTATGACGTATAACCAGTGGCCCAAAATCCTGCGCATGCGTCGAATTGATTTGACGCATGCGTGGAAGCATTGAACTTCCGTGTTAGAGAACGTCGGTGTCGTCTACGTCACCGCGTTCTCTGTCTGCGGGGATTTTGGTCTGATGGTGTGTACACACATCAGACCATAAGCTCCCAGCAGACATGTCCGATGAAAACGGTCCGAGGACCGTTTTCATCGGACATGTCTGCTCATGTGTACAGGGCCTCAAGATGTGCACTCCAAAGCTCAAACACAACACACACTACCGATCACTCACGATCTTCATTCAGAAAGGGAAGGGGCCAGTAAAGGAGGAGAGGTGGGAGAGGAAGGAAGCTGGAAGCAATGTGACGCAGGAAGGGGAGGAGCTAGGGCAGTAGGGGGTATTTGTGCTGCACAGGATGATTAGGGTGTGCCTGGGCACACCTGGCACACCCTGTGCGCACGCCTATGTGTGTACCCACTGAACATATTGGTAAATCTCATCTATTAAAACCACTTTGTAATCTCTCACTGGTTGTAAATTATTTAGAAAAGGTTATCTTTATATGAAGATATACTGATGATATTTGTAATTATAGTTGTAGCCTGTTTACATGCACATAGTACAAAGAATGTCTTGATTTCCATTACTGGAGCCTGTATGCACACACACTTTGGTGCCCATCCCTTTGCTTGGATCACCCCTTTACTGATAACAATTTCATGCTTTACTGGTCCTAATCTAGCTGAGAATATTGTGACAGTGTATGAATAATCTTAAACGGAGTTCCACCCAAAAGTGGAACTTCCGCTTTATGTACTCCTCGCCCCCTTACATGCCACATTTGGCATGGCATTTTTTTGGGGGGGGGATGGGGACTTCGGTAGGAGTGGGACTTCCTGTCCCATTTCCTCCTTCCTCCCAGGGACCGCCTCGGCAACTTCTCTTCTCGCCTTAGGCGGCCCCTCCCTTTAGGTGATCTCCAGTGACAGGTTCCAGGAGATCGCCTGTCCACTCATAGAGAGCAGCGCGACTTGCGCATTAGCAGTGAGTGCCCGGCCGTGAAGCCGAAAGCTGTCACGGCTAGGTGCCCACACTATGAATGGAGGCGCTGGCTACGCTTTTTGTATCGGCTGACTTTTAATAAACACTAAAAGGCTGGAACTCCGCTTTAAATGAGATTTCTCTGCAGACGTTGAAAACGTTTGTGACTTACAATGATACAAGAAAAAAATGCTTCTTTGCTTCTGACACCTATAGACATAGGCTAGACTGTTAGACTGTACCTAACTTAAATACAATCCTGGTGGTTCCAAAGTTCTTTAAGAATACTGATGTAAGAGCAACGATGTGTAATGATGACTTGTAAGTAACCAATCAGGTTTCAGCAGTTTATTGTAAGGAGACAATAAAAGTGATACCTGATTTGTGCAATGGGTTATTGCACACCATTGTTATATAAGCCTAAAATGATTAAACATTTTTTGCAAGAAAAAATAGGCAGACGTGTAGGCATGTTATGGGGAGAAAGGTTTAGCACTAGTTTAGACAAAATAGATCTTCATTGCTGGAACATGTTGCTGAGCCACGAGACAGGAATTTTGTGATGAATTCTTGGGATTACAGTTATCACATGTACAGTTTTTAACAATGTCCGTGACCATGTTGATTTAGTATTTCTGTTGCGAATTCCCAAAGAAAGAAGGATAAAACAAATAATAGAAAAATGAGAATTCCTTGTTAGTTGCTGTAATTTAAGTCCTGGACTGCACATAAGACTTCTAAGTGCCGGTTCACACTACCGCGACTTGGGATCCGACTTGTGTCGCCCCAAGTCGCGCGACATGAAAAATTCCATTGAAGTGAATGAGAGCCGTCTTATCCTCCCTGGCGGTATGATTCTTTCTGGTTTTAGGTGCAGAAAGTGGTACTATTATTTTGCATGAAAATTTGGCGTTTTACATTGTAGGCCTGTAATTCCTAGGAATAACTCACTTAAATCTGACCAAACAGGAGTCTAGTAGACATCCCGGGTATGATAAAGTTTGAAACACAAAATCATAAATTATAATTTAATAAATAACTATAAATAATTATAACAAATAATAATGTGTTTATAATAAAAATTATTAATCAAATCAAAAACACTGAAATTTGCTCATTTGCAGAATTGTCGCTGTCATTACTTTTATTGTTTGATGACGAATTTCCCCACAAATCGATATCGCTCAATTCTGCAAGTGATTCTAATTTATTATCGCTGTTTTCTATCTGGTCTGAGACCACTTTTGACATACAGGGACACTTTTTGGTTGCTATAGACAATCTACAGTTTCCAGGCAGAAAGAACAGTATTTATTATATAAAAGTGCATGCAGGACACTGGGCAGACCACTAGGGACAAAGGGGGTGTGTATTTATTACATACAGTACTGTAATATGTAAGATTACAGTATACTGTATATGTACTGTGTATTTACGCCCCTGTGTGTTGTAACGTCCCAGGGAACGAAGCTTGATTGCACTCGGGCACTGCGTGAATCGAGCTCGATCACACAGCAGGGAGGCATCGCAGGATCCAGGAACAAGGTAAGTAACTCTGCCTGCCTGGATACTGCAATGTGATCCCGAGTCTGGCTCGGGGATACCGCTAATGGTACAGGATTACCACCCCAAGCCAGACTCGGGAATACCACCAGGGAGGTTAATGTACACTACTGAAGTCGCTCCAACTTCAGAAAAGGTTCCTGTACTACTTCCAGGTGACTTCTAGGCAACTTGTAGGAAACTTATACCCATTAATTTCAATGGAAGTTGCCTCCAAAGTCGGATCACTTTCTTAACTGAAGCAACTATACAGAAAAAGAAAATAGTTTACTCAGGCAAACCCCTCCCTCCCACAGAGCTGATTATTCTGTGATTGCCACAGCCAAAGTCGCCTGTCCTGGAGGCAACTTTGAGTCGCGTTGTAAGTTACTCCAAGTCGCGCTGAAGTTGCCTTGCAAAGTCGCGCTGTAAGTCGGTTGCCCCTGTGTGAACCGGCACTAATAGCTTGGTATATTGAGAGTAATCCCTTGTTGACAATATCTAATTTGCTGCAAAATCAGCATGTTGCAAATGAGGTGGGTGCCAACAAGAAGTCAAACTAAAAATTCTGAAAGATTTAAACCTTCTGTCTGTATATATTCAGGGTCTGAGTACATTGGGTAACAGGATATCCAGCTCTCAAAAGCCCCCCTACTGAGAGGGCCAGCCAAAGGTTGCAAAGAAATTCAATGGACCTTTGGTACTTGGCACAGGTAGTAGGGCCGGCATTTACCCTCCAAATTAGCTCAACACACACATTTACCCTCCAAATTAGCAGGCACTTAATGGGCATCAGAAAAGTGTTGAGTGCCCTCTCCTAATGTCTTTAGTGTCTGCATAAGCCCAAATGTTTCTTAAAAACTATTTGCTGCAATGTTTCCTTGAAGAACTTCAGTAAGCACTGAAATGGTCATATATAACAACTATATTTGTTTGAAAAAAATCTACAGACACTATACATATCCGACTGTGTTTGCAATGTGTTTGTAGTCTTTTCAGATGATTTTCTACAGCCAGATCTGAGCCCACCAAACAAAAGCTCAGCTTTCATGATGCATTTCATTGTTCTTTGTGCAGTATTCCTCCTTGTATGTGCTGTGTCCTAATTCATCAAGATCTAGTTCTAGGAAAACTATCAGTTGTAATTTAAATTAATATTCGTATTTTAAATGCGCATACACTGTACTTTAAACAGAAAAAAAGATGGCTAGCATGTTGTGCTTTTACGTAACAAATTAACATGAATGAAATTACCTTTTCATTAAACAGTATTTTTACATTTAGTAAAAATATATGAGGGGAATACTTTACACTTTATGCTCCAACAAAACATTGGTTGCAAATAAAATATCTCTAAGCTGATTCTATGATCGTGAACAATGAGCACCTAAAGCCTCTTTCCCTTTCTCATTCTCTCTCTCCAATACTGGGCACTTATATCCCCTTCCTGCCCAGGCCAATTTTTAGTTTTCGACGCTGTCGCATTTTTCAAATACAATTGCGTGGTCATGCAACACTGTACCGAAACAACATTTTTATAATTTTTTCCCCACACATAGAGCTTTCTTTTGGCATCATTTAATCACCATTGTTTATTTTTTATTTTTTGCTAAACTAATAAAACAGTTGGATTTGCACAGAGCAGTCCGGATCCTCCTCTTCTCTGGTGTCTCTTCGGCACTCCTGGCCCCTCCCAACTGTTGAGTGCCCCCACTGCAAGCAACTTACTATGTGGGCACCCGAGCCGCTGCTCCCTGTGTCCATTCAGACACGGAGCCAGCCGCAGCCTGCCCCCTCATCTCCTAATTGGCTCACTGACTTTGATTAACAGCAGCATCAGCCAATGGCTCTTCGCTACTGTCTCAGCCAATGAGGAGGGAGAGTCCCGGACAGCCAAGTCTCTCATGCAACATCATTGGATAGAGAGAGAGCTCAGGTAAGTATTAAGGGGGCTGAGGGGGGCTGCTGCAAACAGAAGGCTTTTTATCTTAATGCAGAGAATGCATTAAGATAAAAAACCTTCTGACTTTACAACCACTTTATATATATATGCAAAACTGTCACATGTTTCTAAGGTTTCACTCTGCTTCATAGTCCTGGCTTCATTAATTGAAATAAAATTGCCTATTTTCCTGCACTGAACTAGTGTATTTTAAACATTATACAATATGTAATTAATTGCCCCGGGCAGTATCCATAAAGTGGTATTCTGGTAATCAGTCTGTAACTGTAGACTTTTTATATATCTTGCACACTTTATAAGTGAGATCTTCCTGCATTGTGTCTTCATCAGCTTCAACAAGGCCATAATATTTTCCTTCATTGCAGCTGAATACCCAATTATTTCTTTATTGGGCATTAAGGAGAATCGCAATGTAATTAGCAGCACAAATTATCCTGAGCTAAACCTCTGGCTGGAAAACAACCTTAATACCACCAACACTAAATTTCAATAACTAATTTATTCATTCAATTTCCTCTAAAGGAAACGCCAACAATTCATTTTACTGCATGAACACTGAAGGCAAACCTTTCCTGAGCCATGTAATTTAGGAGAGAACGAGGATTTCTTCTGCTAAACCTAATCCTTTCTCCCAAGCAATCCAATAGGTATGAACAGTTAGTATCACATTTAATATGTGCCCACACCAACTATAACATTTATAGACAGTAAAGGAGAATCGTTGACAGTCATACTGTTGGCTTTTTACCTATTTTGTTACATTACAGGCTTTGGTTCAATGTTTTTTAATCTGAATTATATGTGATGGATCAGAACACAATAGTCTAAGTTGATGAAGTAAAATTAGAAAAATATATACATAAAACAATTTTTCAGAAATAAAAAAATGATAATGCGCATGTATTCACCCCCTTTGTTATGAAGCCCATAAAAAGCTCTGGTGCAACCAATTACCTTTAGAAGTCACATAATTAGTGAAATGATGTCCACCTGTGTGCAATCTAAGTGTCACATGATCTGTCATTACATATACACACCTGAAAGGCCCCAGAGACTGCAACACCTAAGCAAGAGGCACCACTAACCAAACACTGCCATGAAGACCAAGGAACTCTCCAAACAAGTAAGGGACAATGTTGTTGAGATGTACAAGTCAGGGCTAGGTTATAAAAAAAAAAATCCAATTCTTTGATGATCCCTATGAGCACCATCAAATCTATCATAACCAAATGGAAAGAACATAGCACAACTGCAAACCTGCCAAGAGACGGCCGCACACCAAAACTCATGGACCGGGCAAGGAGGGCATTAATCAGAGGCATCATAGAGACCTAAGGTAACCCTGGAGGAGCTGCACAACAGAGATTGGAGTATCTGTACATAGGACGACAATAAGCCGTACGCTCCATAGAGTTGGGCTTTATGGCAGAGTTGGCCAGAAGAAAGCCATTACTTTCAGCAAAAAACAAAATGGCACCTTTTGAGTTTGCAAAAAGGCATGTGTGAGACTCCCAAAATGTATGGGGGAAGGTGCTCTGGTCTGATGAGACTAAAATTTCACTTTTTAAAGAAAACGCTGTCTGGCGCAAACCCAACACATCACATCACCCAAAGAACGCCATCCCCACAGTGAAACATGGTGGTGGCGGCAGCATCATGCTGTGGGGATGTTTTTCAGCAGTCGGGACTGGGAAACTGGTCAGAGTTGAGGGAAAGGTGGATGGTGCTAAATACAGGGATATTCTTCAGCAAAACCTGTACCACTCTGTGTGTGATTTGAGGCTAGGACAGAGGCTCACCATCCAGCAGGACAATGACAAACACACTGAAAAATCAACACTTGAGTGGTTTAAGGGGAAACATGTAAATATGTTGGAATGGCCTAGTCAAAGCCCAGACCTCAATTCAATAGAAATTCTGTGGTCAGACTTAAATATTGCTGTTCACAAAAGCAAACCATCCAACTTGAAGGAGCTGGAGCAGTTTTGCAAGGAGGAATGGGCAAAAATCCCAGTGGTAAGATGTGGCAAGCTCATATAGACTTATCCAAAGCGACTTGGAGCGGTGATAGCCGCAAAAGGCGGCTCTACAAAGTATTGACTTTAGGGGGGTGAATAGTTATGCACACTGAATTTTTCTGTTATTTTGTTCTATTTGTTGTTTGCTTCACAATAAAAAAAAAAATCTTCAAAGTTGTGGGCATGTTATGTAAATTAAATGACGCAAATCCCCAAACAATCCATGTTAATTCCAGCTTGTGAGGCAACAAAACACGGAAAAAGTCAAGGGGGTGAATACTTTTGCAAGGCACTGTAGCTTAAATGAAATTTGGCATGAGAGAAGCAAGGCTTTTACATCATTCATCTATCATTCTAAAAAAATTATTTGCCTAGCTCCCATTCTGATCTTCCTGTTTTAACACTATGGGGTGTATGCTTATAAAACAAATGCATAGCAATTCACACAGTGAAAGTACATGTACATTCTTTCTGTTTGATTGGGCAAAACGTTTTTGTTTTTAGGCTATTTAATTTGCTGTTCTTCTGTTTTTCATTGATTTAAGTGGTAAATACTGCATTTGCCCACTAGATGGCAAATACCATATTTATTGGCGTATAACACGCACCGGCGTATAACACGCACCCCAAGCTTAGAAGGGAAGTTTAAGGAAAAAAATGTTTAGGAGGGAAGTTTAAGGAAAAAAACGTACATTTTAAATGCCCATCAATGCACCCTTATCAGTGTCCATCTGCTGTCTTGCCCAGCATCCATCAGCAGCCTTGTCCAGCATTCATCTGCAGCCTTGTCCAGCATTCATCTGCAGCCTTGCCCAGAGTCCATCCAGCCTTATAAGTGTCCATCTGCAGCCTTATAAGTGTCCATCTGCACCTTGCCCAAAATTGCAGCATTATGTATTTTTAAATTTAGTGCCTCAGCCGAGCTATACAGAGCCGAATTTCCTGTGTATTCGGCTCCTATCGCAGTCCTGCCCAGTCCCGCCCCTTGGCCCGGCTCGTATGACGGACAGCACAGCAGTCCAATGGCTGGACATAAAGACTAGGAGGCGGGACAGGGCGTGACTACGAGCATAGCCTTGCTTAGCCGAGTACACAGTACACTCGGCTCAGCCCGGTCTATGTCGGTGGCGCTCAGAGACAGTGGGGATCGGCGTATAACACGCACCCACGATTTCCCCCTGACTTTAAGGGGAAAAAAGTGTGTGTTATACCCCGATAAATACGGTAAGTATCATAAGTAATTTCTATAATACTTAATGCCATCTAGCAGCCACATGTGATGTTTTTCACTTTAAATCAATGAAAAACATTCAACCAGCACATTAGCATTTTGTAGAAAGGGGTGGACCTTTGCACCTTGAGTTTTTGGGTTCCCAGGGAGGTGTTTATGATGCATGCAGGTAAAATGTGGTTGGTGGGAATAGATGGGGCCTTTACACCACATTTTTTAGGGATACCAGGGAAGTCTGTATAGTGCATGCAGGTGAAGTGTGGTTGGTGGGAAGGGATGGGCCTTTGCACCTTATGTTGTAGGGCTTTAAGACAGTCTGTATTGTGCATGCAGCTACATTTAGTTGCCTGAACTTTAAACATAGTGGCATAGAGGCATCCTATCCTATGGAACTCCCTACCCAAATCTGTCCGACTATCTCCTACTCTGCTCGCTTTTAGACGATCACTGAAAACACTTCACTTCAGAGAAGCCTATCTGGCCCCTACCTAACAACTGTACATTTACTTTCTCCATCAGATCTTCCGACCCTCCCTCTAAGGCCTCGTACACACGACCGAACATGTCTGCTGAAACTGGTCCGCGGACCAGTTTCCGCGGACATGTTCGGTCGTCTGTACGGCCGACCGGACAATTTTCCGGCGGATCGGACAGGTTTCCAGCGGACAAATGTTTCTTAGCATGCTAAGAAACATGTCCACTGGAAGCCTGTCCGTCGGACATGTTCGGTCGTCTGTACGACTTACCGGACATATCCGCTCGGCTGAAAGCCCTTGCATGCGTCAAAGTGAATCGCGCACGTCGCCGCGTCATCGTCGCGGCAACGGCGCAGCAACGTCACCACGTATCCTGTCCGAGGGGATTTCGGTTTGATGGTGTGTACAACCATCAGACCGAAATCTCCGAGCGGACATGTCCGATGAAAACGGTCCACGGACCGTTTTCATCGGACATGTCCCCTCGTGTGTACGAGGCCTAAGATTGTAAGCTCTAATGAGCAGGACTGATTCCTCCGGTATTGAATTGTATTGTAGCTGCTGTCTGCCCTCATGTTGTAAAGCGCTGCGCATAATAATATAATAATAATAATTAGAAACCTTCAACTACTGAGAAGTTTATTTTCAGAACTTTTCAGTCTTGAATTTCGATAACTATCTAGAGATCTCTTGAAAACTCCCAGATGGTGGCATAAAATATTAAGAACTTCATCCAACTATAAAGCCGTTTGGGGCAGAATAAAATCATTTACTCTACAAGCTGACTGCAAATAACTTAAAAGTCTTGATCCTGTGTGCAGAGGGACAAGCCGTTTTGATCTGCACTCGCTTGTTGCTGAGAAGAGGAAGAATTTTCTCAACAGAACACCCTGAACCTGAACAGTTGCTACTTCTTAGCCCATGTTTTCTTTTAGTCACACATCTTTATTTGGTTTCACTGAAGCAGAATGAAGAAAGTAAAACTATCAGCATGGTGGCTCTCTGTGTGGAGTCTTGAGATCACAGCAGCCAATCGTCAACTCCAGCTCCCCCTGAACCCTCACCTCCTGTCAAGCGATCACAATCCATGTGTGTGTGTGCATGGCAGGCATACTGATTAAGCATCAAGCCTCTTGACAACAAAGTCACTGGAATTCTTTCACATGCTTCAATGAATGGTGAGAGAACTACTTAGTATTACGATATACAGTAAAGGGAATGCTATGGCTTAGCCATAGACTGAAATGATAACTATAAACAGAAATTCAGCATAAGAATATGAGAATACAGGTTCCTGTATCAACAATAAACCTTGCCATTATTTGTATTTAGAAGCTGAACTTTGGGCTCCCCCTTAACTAAGGCCAATTTTAACACTGAGGAGTTTTTCAGGCGGCAGCGCTAAAAATAGCGCCTAAATACCGCTTGAAAAACTCCTGCCCAGCATTCTCAATGTGAAAGTATGAAGGGCTTTCACACTGAGGCGATGCGCTGGCGGGAAAGAAAAAAAATCTCCTGCAAGCAGCATCTTTGGAGCGGTGAGAGGAGTGGTGTGTATACCGCTCCTTCACTGCTCCTTCCCATTTAAAACCATGGGAAACCGCGGTAATACAGAGGCGCATTGCGGGCGGTATTAACCCTTTTTCGGCCGCTAGCGGGGGTTAATACCGCACCGCTAGCGGCCGAATCCCGCGGCAATTCCGATGGTATAGCGCCGCTATTTTTAGCGGCGCTATACTGCCACAGCACCTCCCGCCCCAGTGTGAAAGGGGCCTATTTGTTGGCATAGAAAAAAAAATCATACAGAAAAGGCCCATCTGCTCACCTAAATTCGTGGTCACATAACGTTCCAATCCTGAGGCCTTTGGGTGTCCACTTCACTCCTAGCATGACGTGGACTTCCGACTGGCTGGATCTTGTGGCAGGGTCCTCACAAGATCCAGAACAGGAATCTCAGCGGTGATGTCAGAAAAAGGGAACTGACCGGTGCTGGCACATCAGCAGTGCTGGATTACCAGTCCATAAGTCGCTGATCACCCCCCATTACAGTATAGCATCACAGCTGCATAAATACCAGTATATATACAATAGTTTGTAGACGCTAAAACATTTGCACAAACACATTTATATAAACTTATTGTGATTTTTTTTTAACCAAAGACATGTATCAGAATACATTTTGGCCTAAATTTATGAAGAAATTTTTTTTATTTTTTTATTATTGGATATATTTTATAACAGAATGTAGAAAATATAGTTTTTTCCCCAAAATGTTTAATCTTTTTTCATTTATATAATAAATAAAAAAATCCCAGTGTTGATCAAATACCACCAGAAGAAAGCTCTATTTGTGTGAAAAAATAAAATTTGCAAACAGTGTGACACGACCATGCAATTTCCAGTCAAAGTAGTGCCATGGTGGATAGCAAAAAATGCCCTGGTCATGAAAGTGGTAAAACCTTCCAAAGGTCAAGTGGTTAAAAAATAATTATGATGTATTAATAAAGATTACAGAGCTGCCTTAATTGTGTTTATCTGCCTAGAGTTAAGCTTTAAGATTAAAAATATGTTTTTTTTTATTTATAATCTTCTTTATGCATGTATTACAGTCAGGAAAAAAAATATATAATTGAAAACCTTTTTAGTCAGGTGAATTTTTACATATTAACCCTCCTGGCAGGATTCCCGAGTGTGGCTCGGGGGTAAAATTTCAGTACCATTAGTGGTAACCCCGAGTCACACTTGGGATTGCATTGCAGAATCCTGAAACAGCGTACTTACCTTGTCCCCAGGATCCTGCGATGTCTCCCCACTGTTTCCTCTGCCGGATCATCCGCCCGATGCTCTGTGTGCCGGGGCTCCATTCCCCACGAGCGATGCGACGCATGGGGGAGAAGCCCCACCGATAAAAAAGTACACAAAACATAACACATACAATACACTGTAATCTTATAGATATACTGTATTTATTGGTGTATAACACTCACTTTTTTAGCCTGAAAATAGAGGGTAAACTGTGCCTGTGTGTTATACGCAGGGGGTTGTTGAATGTTTTTTTTTCTGAAACTTCCCTCTTAAAGTTAGGGTGCGTGTTATACGCCAATAAATACGGTAATTACTGTATGAAATCATATCACATTCCTTTTGTCCCTAGTGCTTTGTTCAGTGCCCTGCCTGCACTTTTATATTATATATGCTGTTCTTTCTGCCTGGAAACTTGAGATTGTCCATGGCAACCAAAAAGTGTCCCTTTACATCAAAAGTGGTCTTAGACCAGCTAGAAAACAGCGATAGTAAATTAGAACACTTGCAAAATTGAGTGATAGTGAATTGTGGGGAAATTCATTTTATTATTATTATAATATAATTTTTTATAATTATTTATAGTTATTTATTATATTATAATTTATTTTTTGCTTCAAACTTTCATAGCCGGGATGTCTACTAGACTCGTGTTTGGATAGATTTAACTGCTATTACTAATAATTACAGGCCTACAATATAAAACGCCAAATTTCTACACAAAACAATGTACCAATTTGAGATTTAAAAATCTGATATAATCATAACGCCAGGGAGGTTAATATTTCATATTAAGAATGACTTACTGTCAGGCTGATCTTTGGAAAATTCTATTTATAGTGCTCAAGCAATCAATCGAATGGGTCAGAGGAGAGCCTCATCTCCACTTTCTGCTCACCCCCACCTACCTCTATTGCTCTTCTGTACGGCTGCATAGAGACTTTTAATTAAACAGTGAGAATCTGAAAGCAAATATATTATCTACTGCTACGCTCTCTCTTGAGAAACCCCATAACACACCATACTGCATGTACACTATGGGGTTGATTTACTAAATCTGGAGAGTGCAAAATTTGGCGCAGCTGTGCATGGTAGCCAATCAGCTTCTATCTTCAGCTTGTTCAATTAAGCTTTAACAAAAAAACTGGAAGCTTATATGCAGAGCTGCACCAAAATTTGGACACTCCAATTTTAGTAAATCAATTCCTATATGTGTAACTTTTTCTACAATCTTTTTTATCATTTATGTCATTGACTTTCTGATTTTTCCCAGATGCCTGCACTGAAATCCAAATACAATTATAAATATTTATATACTGCAGATTGTCTTATTCTAACACTGAGATCGCCCAGGTGAGGTTAACCTCCTTAGCGGTATTCCCGAGTGTGGCTCGGGGGGAAATTTTCAGTACCAAAATTGGTAACCCCAAGCCACGTACAGCTTACTTGCCTTGTCCCCTGGATCTTGCGATGTCTCCCCGCTGTGTGTGCAAGCCGTATCTCCGCTCGATGTATCACAGTGCCGAGCTCCGTTCCCTGTGGTGCGATGCACGGTGATGGAGCACGGCGCCAAATTCAAAAAGTGAAAAACACACAATACATACAGTACACTGTAGTCTTACAGATTACATTACTGTATCAAATAGTTTTACATCCCTTTTGTCCCTAATCACTTGCAGAATTGAGCAATAGCGATTTGTGTGGAAATTTGTCATCAAACACTGAAAGTAATGACAGCGACAATTCTGCAACTGAGCACATTTCAGTGTTTTTGATTTGATTACATTATTGAATCATTTTTATTATATTATTATTTGTTATAATTATTTATTTATTATATTATAATTTATGATTTTGTGTTTCAAACGTTATCATTCCTGTGATGTCTACTAGACTCTTATTTGGACAGAGTTTGACACGGTAGACCACAACACCCTGCTCACTCGACTTAAAGAAGTAGCCCGATTCTCAGACGCGACCCTACCGTGGTTCGCATCTTTCCTAGAAAATTGAACACAGACCGTGAAACTAGGAGGCTTCACGTCAGAAACAGGGACCATTACATGCGGAGTCCCTCAAGGATCTCCCCTCTCCCCGGTACTCTTCAACATCTACATCCGCCCACTCCCTCAAATCATCAGCAAACAGGACCTGCGCTACCACTCTTATGCTGACGACACACAACTTTATTTTCGAATCACCAACAAAGAACACCAATATCAGGAACTAGGAAAATGCTTTACTCTAATAGATAATTGGATGACTGAAAGCTCACTCACACTCAATAGATGCAAACCGGAACTCCTTATCCTTCACGCAAATCGGAAATCGAATTCTAGGACCACATGGACACCACCCACCATCCTTGGACAAACCATCAACCCTAGCAACAAAGTCAAAAGACTCGGAGTCATCTGTGACTCAGACATGACAATGGACACACAAATAGTAGCAGTAGTCAGCGGTTCTCACCATTTTCTCCGCATGCTACATAGACTCATCCCCTTCATCCTGGAAGAGGATACAGCAGTAGTGGTTGGAACAATCATCAATTCCCGACTGGACAACGTGAACTCCCTCTATTTAGGACTACCAAAATACCAGATTTCGCATCTTCAAGTCGTCCAGAATAAGGCAGCCAGACTGGCAACAGGTAAAAAAACGTGGGAATCTATCCCCCCGGTCTTGAGGTCCCTGCACTGGCTAGCCATAAAGGATCGGATCACATTCAAGACACTCTGTCTCACCCACACATGCTCACAGGGAAACACGCCTCAATACTTAAGCGAGAAAATTAAACCCTACGTCACCAATCGCGTGCTCCGGTCAACCAACCAAAACCTTCTCCAAATCCCCAAATCCCGCTACAAATCGAAGGGAGAACGTATATTTGCAGTCCAAGGACCTCGGCTATGGAATGCTCTACCCACGACCGTTCGCATGGAAGAAAACCATCGGGCTTTCAGGAAAAAAACTAAAGACCCACCTCTTCTGAAGGATCAGCACGGAAATGGATGCAAAGCGCCTTGAGGCGGTTCGGTTCGCATTTGTTTAGCACTATACAAGTTATTCACTCACTCACTCACTCACTCACTCATTTAAGTGAGTTATTCCTAAGAATTACAGGTCTACAATATAAAACAAAACAAACCCTTTCAGGTTTATACTCACCAAAAGGTTGAGTCTAGCGGGCACTGACAAGAACAGTGTATTCAATCGTCTCCCATATCCAAACTGTAATCCATCCCCCAAAAATACTCTCTCAGAATCCTCAGATGTCCTCAGGTTTAGAAAAGGAAAAAAGACTCACAATAGTATAATCCCGTTTCTCTTTGTTTATTCATAAATCCTTAATGGTATCCATAAAATCGATACAGTTCACAAAACTTATTCCAACATGTATCTTTCTTTTAAAAACGCACCGTCCATAGCATCCAATGAGGCAGTGTGTGTAATTGTGCTGGTCACGTCCACCGCTAACCAACACAGCACTACTTCCTTACTTGTGGAGCGCACATGGAACGCACATATGGGATATGGGAGACGATTGAATACACTGTTCTTGTCAGTGCCTGCTAGACTCAACCTTTTGGTGAGTATAAACCCGAAAGGGGGTCACCCCCTTTCGGGTTTATACACATGACACATGACACATGGTGGAAGCTATTTGCAGTGAAGAGCACTTCGTAGTCTAAAATCACCTGTGGTTCTACTTGGACTCTGACACATCTTTTTTCCCCCATACCTCTTATGAACTATTATAAGAAAGATTGGTCACGTTTAGAGGAGTGACTATTAGCGCTGCTTTGGTAATTTACAAGACTTAAAAAGACTATATGCACACAATCAAAACAAAGATAGTAAAACATTTTTTAATGGTAACATTATTTTATCTTATCATATAGTTATTAAGAATCTGAGAAATCCATAGCGCCGGGATAGTGAAAGAAGGCCAGGGACTTCACTAATTTTTGTATTTTTTTTCTACAATATAACGCCAAATTTCCATGCAAAACAATTCTACCGCTTTCAGCACCAAAAATCTGACATTATCATACCGCCAGGGAGGTTAATGAAAGCTTACTCTCCCATTTAGCAATACATTTGTGTAAGGACATAGAAAAGCAATCAGGAAATTCATCAGAATGTAGAATGCTATAAATTTGCTAAGAAAATTATGTAAAATCCAAGCAAAGTTTATAGTTTGCCCAGAAGTGATGTGTTTTTATTTCTCAAAACTGGAATTAAACTTGAAATTTTGCTGATTGTAATATATTTATTATTTATCACTCTATTCTCTTACACAGTACATCCATCAGTTAATTTGTTTGCAAACACGGTCTAATGAGACCACTTACCATACCACTGTAATTACCTAAATTTCATTCTAATTGTTAGTGGACCATTAAACCAATTTTATAAAACCACAATTCTTACCATTATTAAGAGGTCCAACAATAATATTTTTTATGACATTATAAACAAGTCAGAGAAGCACTATAACTGGAATCACTCTTGTATTTCCATTGAAACTGTGAGGTTAATGAGGCCAGCTATCATTTATCATTGTCTGTGGTACAATTCATTATCATAAAGTGCATCAGAGATTTCATCTCTGAAAAACACAAGTGGTGTAAATAAAAAAATAAAAATAAAAAAAGCAAAACAGACAACAGATATATAAGTTTTCATAAACCACTGCACCAAGATACAACAATTTAGTGTTGACAATGTTTTAGGACTTATAGTGTAATGAAATCCATATCATAAAAAAAACTATCAATAAATACTATATGATGCTCTGTGATCTGAGCCCACTCTTTTTTATAGCCAATTAGAGCAGCAGGCTCTAATCATGTGCTAAAAAAACAAAAAAGAAACATTAAAATCTATGCGTCTAGCGCCCTGCATGGAGATTAGGGGCCAGGAGCCCTGTGCCCCTTATGAGCGGCTGCTACTGTACTAAAGGCAAAAAGACTGTGCGCTAAGATACAGTCCAGTTCAGCTGTGGGCACTTTTTCTGGCAAGGACCATGCTAACAAAAGGAGAGAGGAGAAAGATTACCTTATTAGTGTGCTGCTGCTTCTTCCCTGTCCAATCACTGACTTGGGTGGGTCCTAGACCAAGCTGTATTGTGTAACTAAGGTGTAGTCTTTAGAGAAGTTCATGATCTGGTGTGTAATCTGGAGGGGTATCCAGATGACAGTGGCTACACAGAATGACAAATTCTTTGCAGTCAAAACATTTCCCATATATGTATTTTAACCATTTAACCAGTAGCACACTTCCTGTTTTGGAGTGGAGGAGGAGCAACAGAGACACCTCTGGACAGAAATTGTAGGGTAGTGTAGTGGAGAGAGTAGTATTCCATGCACTGAGGCTGGATTCACACCTATGCATTTTTAGTGCTTTTTGCAGATTCGCACTACAGAATGTGTTCCATAGGAAGCCATGTTAAATAGATTGTAGTGCAAATCTGCAAAATGCAAAAAGCACTAAAACTGCATAGGTGTGAATCCAGCCTAAGAGATATAGATTGCCTTGATTAACAAATTAAATCTCAACTCCAGCTAACACTTTATAAGCAGTTACATTGTAGTGATGTGATAATTTCTTTGCCCATTTACCAAGTGTATACTCTTGTTATGCAGTGTTTGTTTGCTCTTTTCCAATATGGTCGTTATGCTCTCTCTCTCACCAAGGATGAGGTCATCAAGAAGAGCAGAGGATGGCAAGAGGTTTTTTGGGTAAGTAGGTGGAGAGAGACATACATGCGGGGAGAGAGAGAACAACGAATTCCTGCTAATAGAACACAGGCTGTGTAAGTGCTGCAGCTTCATCTCACTAAGACATACATAGAGACTGTCATGATTTCATGTTCCTGTTTGGAAAATACTTAATGTTGGATGGTTCACTGAATGTTATTTCTTCAATACATGGACCTTCAAATACAATGCTGTGTGGATTACTGTCTATGTGGAGATATATTTCTCAATTGGGATTTCACTTGCTATCAGTGTTGCCACCCGTCAGTATTTTTACTTGCAGCCAGTAAAAAACAGGCAATTTTCTCCTGCCAGTAAATGCCAGTAAGGCTTTGTACACACAACCGTTTTCCTCGACAGAATCCATCAAGAAACTTGGTGGGAGAGCTTTTTTGCAGAGGAAAAAGGTTGTGTATATGTTTTTCATTGAGAAAACAAGTTCTCTTTTTCCTCGTCGGGAGTCTCAATTTCCTCGTCGGGCTGGTTTTCGACGAGAAACACGTTCGTGTGTATGCTTAGAAACCCGCGCATTCTCAGAATAAAGTATGAGACGGGAGCGCACCTTTGGTAAAAGTAGCGTTTGTAATGGAAATAGCACATTTGTCACGCTGTAACAGACTGAAAAGTGCAAATCGTCTCCTACCAAACATTTACTTAACACGCAGTAACATGAGATTAGCAAAAGCAGCCCCAAGGGTTGTGCCAGTGGAATCGAACTTCCCCTGCCGTCGTATGTGTTGTACGTCACCGCGTTTGAGAACGACGAGATTTGGTCTTGACAGTGTGTACGCAAAGAAAGCTTGTCAAGTTTCTCGACAAGCCTAACAAGGAACTCGTCGAGGAAAACGATGTTTCATTTACGTCGAGTTCCTCGGTCGCGTGTACGAGGCCTAAAAGTAAAAGGTTGCCAGTAAAAAATATGGCTGTGACGCTTGGCTTGGTCTGGAGACCATCTGAGTGCCTACTACAGTGTGATCGGGTGGCTCTGGCGGAGGCAGTGCCTGAGCATGTGGCATGATGTCATGGAGCAATGGAGCCAAGGAGAGAGGCCAGAGCCTTGTGTGCAGGTCTGCGGTATAGGAGCAAGGCAGGCAGGGACCGGGACCATCAGTTGCTGTTTAGACACGAGTGGACTGGAGGGATCACTTGGCTTGGAGAGAGTCTGTCACTGTGACTCCGCGTGGGATGTGTTGTGTCAGTGAGGTCTCATCATCATCTGTGCTACTGCACACTGCTGTCAGTGTCACTATGAGAGTCAATTTTATGTGTGTGTGCCGCCCATTCTAATTTCTTGCCCTCCTAAAGCCTGTTCCTGAGCTACTTACGGTACTTACTATATCGAAAATAAAATAGGAAATGTTTTTTGCCCTGTTATCTACCTTAAATCATATTGATAATTGCATATTGTATTTGTTTGTAGCCTAAATACTGTAATTTGCACTTAAAACTGTAATTTTTAAACTTTTGGAAATGCCAGTAAAAACTTGGCTGTGCCAGTAAATTTTGGGTGTTGTGTCAGTAAATTATAATCTGGTAGGTAGGTTGGTAACACTGCTTGCTATTCACAAGCCCCAATTGAGTGGAGGCACTACGCTTGTTAGAGATCCTGTCCTAATTACACAGATTATAAAGTCTCTGCTCCTAAATAATATACAGGTGACACCATCATACCTCAGTAGCCGCAGAGAGAGAGAAAAATAGTGCTACAATAGCAACAGTTTTTAATTTATTCCTTTCGGAATAAAGTTTTACATAAATGAATGAAATGAATAAATGGTTTGTCTCAACCCTCTAACTGCCACTTTTGCTGGACAGCTTGCTCTATTAACCACTTCCCGACGGCCGTACGACTATTGACGGCCGCAGGGTGGTTCTACTTCTCTGGGGCGCAGTCAATTGACGTGCGCGCTCCCGAGCGCGCAGCGGGGAACTTCTGTGCTGGCCGTGTCCCTTGGACACAGCCAATCGCGGATCGCCGTGAACGGCCAATCGGAGTGGCCGTTTGCTAGGCGATCTGTGCGGCCAATGAGAGATGATCTCATATGTTTACATATGAGATCGATTCTCATTCCCGGCTCTCACAGACAGCGGTGCTGTCAGGGAGAGAGGAGACCGATCTGTGTCTCTTGTACATAGAGACACAGATCGGTCACCCCCCCCCAGTCACCCCCCTTCCCCCACACAGTTAGAACACTATATAGGACACACATTTAACCCCTTCCTCACCCCCTAGTGTTAACCCCTTCCCTGCCAGTCACATTTATACAGTAATTAGTGCATATTTATAGCACTGATTGCAGTATAAATGTGAATGGTGCCAAAAATGTGTCAAAAGTGTCCGATGTGTCCGCCATAATGTCGCAATCGCAATAAAAATCGCAGATCGCCGCCATTACTAGTAATCGGCCTAGACTGAGGATAAAAAAAAAAAAAAAATTGAGCTATTTATTATAGCAACAAGTAAAATTTTTAATTTTTTTTTCAAAATTGTCGCTCTATTTTTGTTTATAGCGCAAAAAAAAAAAACGCAGAGGTGATCAAATACCACCAAAAGAAAGCTCTATTTGTGGGGAAAAAAGGACGTCAATTTTGTTTGGAAGCCACGTCGCACGACCGCGCAATTGTCAGTTAAAGCGACGCAGTGCCGAATCGCAAAAAGTCCTCTGGGCAGGAAGGGGGTTTAAGTGTCCAGTAAGGAAGTGGTTAAAGGAACTTGAAAGAAAACAAACTTACTGCCCAGATCATCAGGTGAAAATAAAGGAAAAAGGGCCAAAAAAACGAATGCAGCCACAACATCTAAGAATTGGTAATTGCAATATAGTACAGTTTGTTTTTTGGGTTTAATACTGTTTAATGTCTCCTTCTCTTGATGTAATTGATGCTTTTTACCTCATTGACCACCTCATATGGACATCTTGCAGCAGAACAAGTCACCATAGTGAGAGATGGCTTGAGGAGCCATGTATAGTGGAATTCCATCACAGAACATAAACATGTTTACTTTCACTTTCTGGTGACACGGTACAGAGAGTTCTTTAAGGAACATCTGGGGCACACATCACATACACATTACATACACTGCAGCTTGATTAAAGGAGTTTTGTAAATATCTAAGTGGGGGTGCAAAGGCTGGAAGGTACCGAGAAGTCAGTGCAGCTTGTTTTGGATAGTAATAGTTAGCGAAACTCAGAATAATTGAGCTATTTCTGAAGTCTCTTCCAAAGTAAATAATACTGAGCAGTACTGCTGAATAGTGACTTTGATTCAGCCCTGGATGAGGAACATTTTATTTACAGACCGTAATCACATTTAAGGGTCAGTAAGGATCTGATTGAGAAACACTGACAGACAGGGTAACTAGTCATTCACGACTTCCCATTTATTCGGTGCAACCTAGTCACACAGTAACCCTCTCTATGATTACATAAGTGTCAAGTAGGGGAGCTAGAGCTTGGAGCTCATTTGTAAATTTGGGTTATAAGAATATACTGTATATAATAATATTAGAACCACACAGGATTATGCAAATACTGTACAGTTATACTTTAGTTTTGTTTTTAATTTAACCACTTCACTACTGCTGCATATTTAAAAACGGTGGGGCACTGGGCGTGTATTTCTGCAGTGCCGTTGCTAAACGGCACTGCAGAAATTAGGCATGGTGCCCGTTAATGGCTGAAATCTGAGCTGTCATTGGACGGCTCTGGCCATGTACAGAGCAGATCTTAATGACTCCGTGATAATGATTGACCCCTGATACAACCTCAGGGCGAACTCCATTTCTGCCGTTTGACCCAAATCATAATAGTGAAACATGCAGACAAGAGAGGAGAGAGAAAGAGACTACATCTTCACCTTCCAACGTTCAGCCTTAGAGAGAGACCGAACCCACTTTATTGGTCCTTTAAAGACAACATGACATCACACACATAAGCACATTTGATTGGTTCAGTCTATACAGTTCAATCCCTTATTACACGCCCCTGTGACGTCTGTACTGCACACATTCTCCTTGCAAGTCCATATATGGTATGGAGCTCTTCATGGCACAAACAGTCCACGTGTCATACAGGCATGAGTGTCTCTTCCACAATCGCCATATTTGTTTTAGTCGACAGAGGGAGTGATGAGAGGAGCTGTTTTGGAGGGGTTTGAACACATCTGTTCTTGATAATAGTCTTTTGTCCTCACTCAAAATTTAAGATGTACTTATACTTGTAACTTTAAAACATTATGGGCCAGATTCACAAAAGAGATACGACGGCGTATCTCCTGATACGCCGTTGTATCTCTGTTTCTTAGGATGCAGTACCGCGGCCGCCGCTGGGGGGAGTTTGCGTCGTAAACCAGCGTCGGGTATGCAAATTATGAGTTCTGGCGATCCACGACGGATTTTCGCGTTCGCTACGTCGCCGCTAGTCTAGTTTCCCGTCGCAAAGTTAGTCGTTGTTTTTGGTGCCCTAACTTTAGTCAGCAAACGTATTGCTGTCTAAAGTATGGCCGTCGTTCCCGCGTCGAAATTTAAAAATGAACGTCGTTTGCGTAAGCCGTCCGGGAATATGGAATTACGCTACGTGCGTCGCCGTTCGAGAAAATTACGTCACTGCGCGCAAAGCACGACGGGAATTGTGAAACGGAGCATGCGCAGTAGGTCCGGCGCGGGAGCGCGCCTAATTTAAATGGCACACGCCCATTTGAATTGGCCGGCCTTGCGCCGGACGTCTTTACGATACACCGCCGCAAGTTTCCAGGTAAGTGCTTAGTGGATCGGGCACTAAAACTGGAAACTTGCAGCGGTGTATCGTAAACGGGTTACGTTACACCGGCGCTCTTGTACGTGAATCTGGCCCTTCATCTGTTTCTTAATTTAAGGAATATAACACTATTGTAACATATACCCATACATACATATGCATATATATCTTATATAGATCAAGCAATAAAAGGAAATAAAACAAATAAACGATATAATGAAAAACATTTCAGTGGTTCTAATAAAAGAATTAGCTTAACACAAAATAGGAATTTTAGTACTTCCATCACATCCGTACCTTGTGATTTCTGTAATGACCAGTTACAGCGGACATATGTAAACACTGTAGTAGATTCACACCTATGCATTTTTTGTGCTTTTTGCATTTTACAGATTTGCACTACAGAATGTGTTCCATAGGAAACCATGTTAAATGGGCTGTAGTGCAAATCTGCAAAATGCAAAAGGCGCTAAAAATGCATAGGTGTGAATCCAGCCTAATGCCCCGTACACGCGATCAGATTCTCCGATGGCCTAAAAACCGATGAAATTTTCCTTTGGAATTCCGTTCAAGCTGTCTTGCCTACACACTGTGAGGCCTCATACACACGACCATTTTAACTCTCCGTCGGAGTTCCACACAGACGATAAGAATTTCCGATCAGATTTTTTTCCATCAGAAAAAAAGAAAACATGTTCTATTCCTAAACTCCGGCGAAAAAAGTCAGATGGGGCCCACACACGGTCGGAATATCCGATGAAAAAATTCCGTCTGACTTTTCTCATCAGAAATTCAGATCGTGTGTACAGGGCATTAGTCTATTCTAATCAGCCCTGATTAACGAGTTCTTCTCCATAGCTATTCTTTATCTATTTATATATATATTTTTCTATCTTTTAATAGTTATACTTTTTTTTCGTTTTTTATTTTATATTTAAATTTTTTTTGTGTCACATTCAAAAAATCCTAACAAATAAAAATATATATATATTTATTTTGTATATAGCTTTCCTTTGTACTAAAATTGACCCACGCTGCCATATTTTGTCTCCATCCCAGGATATAAGGAAAAACAGGTACACAGCCTTGCACCCAGTGCACCCTCCCAGCCTCCTGAGAAGTAGATGTTTGGGAGTCTCAGTCAGCACAGCGACTCATAGACACAGTTTAGGCACCGAGAGAAGGGGGGTGACCTGCAGTTGCTGGTGTTGAAAGTTTCTGAGCTATGGAAAGCAAAACTAAATATGATGAAAAGTCACTTTGTAAGTACAATTCCAATTCTCTCTCTGGAATTGCTTTTTTCCTGCTTGGCACCGGCAGCCTGTACAGTGCGTTTGCCTTTTCACCTCATTTATATTTAGTGCTACGTTCAAAAGCTAGAAATATTAAAGCTGATCGAAATTCAGCCGATCCCCTCTAGAGCCCCACCCAAGGAAAATTTTGGTCAATGTGTGTGCCTCCCAGTTCACAAAAGCTGATTGTTTAATTGATTTCTGTGCATGGGACATGTTGGAAAAATTTCTGTCGATTGATGGCTGCAGGTGCCGCTGTCACAGTACAATATCCTGGTGTGGGAGGAATTCCTGCATTCGCCTCGTTTGTGTGGATAGAGGAATCTGTTTTTTTTTGTACTTTTTTGCTTAGTCCAGCATCCAAGAAAAAATCCAGCATCCTTGCATGGCCTGCTTTAGGTTTCATTCATGCCAAGGTGATCCCTTGCAGTGTGTTTAAAGGGGTTGTAAAGGTACAATTTTTTTTTTTAAATAGCTTCCTTTACCTTAGTGCAGTCCTCCTTCACTTACCTCATCCTTCGATTTTGCTTTTAAATGTCCTTATTTCTTCTGAGAAATCCTAACTTCCTTTTCTTCTGTCTGTAACTCCACACAGTAAAGCAAGGCTTTCTCCCTGGTGTGGAGAGTCGTGCTCGCCCCCTTCCTTGCACTACAGGAGAGTCAGGACGCCCACTAACACAGCTCCTTTCTCTATCTGCAACGTAAAGAGTGTCCTGACTCTCCTGTAGAGAGGGGAGTGGTCAAGCACGACACTCCACACCAGGGAGAAAACCTTGCAATACTGTGTGGAGTTACAGACAGAAAAAACTGAAGTGAGGATTTCTCAGAAGAAATAAGGACATTTAAAAGCAAAATCGAAGGATGAGGTAAGTGAAGGAGGACTGCACTAAGGTAGAGGAAGCTATTTAGGAAAAAAAATTGTACCTATGCAACCGCAAAACAAAACATGTTGTGTGTTAATGTCCATTGCATTAATGCAGCTCATTCCTTTAAAAAAACATGTCATGCACAGTTGCACACCCCCTCCTCCGACATCAACCAGGCATTTTGACAGTTATCATCCTTGTGTGCAGCCTAGAATGCCGTCGTTAATATCCATACTTTAAGCTGGCTGTCTCCCTGTCATCCTCGGTCTCTGATGCCTACAGCCTCACTCTGATCACAGCTGCTTGGTCTCAGGTGTTCCCAACACATACTGTAAGTGTGCTGCTGATTTTTATAAAGTGTTTTTTATTTGATACTGACCTCAGCGCCCTGCTATTCTTCTATTTAATTTACAGTAATTGACTGATTAGGCAATTTTTAATACTGTACATATACCCATACGTTTATAGTCTGAGTATGAACTGTTTTGGCATGGTAGTTTTTGGAAGAAGTTGCTGGTCCCTAGTTTCAGTAAGGTTGTAGCATGAGCACATGCACAGTAACATGCTATCGTGCATTGCGGTGCAGTGCGCCAGAAAAAAGAGTGCAGGTCTAATTTCAGCTGCATTGTGGTGCCCTGTCTCCTACAACCCCCCAACTATACGATTAAAGACGTGACAAGGTTTTTGGTGTAAAATGGCCACTGGAGCCTTTTATTTAACAAAATACATACCGTATTTTCCGGCGTATAAGACGACTTTCTAACCCCTTAAAATCTTCTTAAAAGTCGGGGGTCGCCTTATACGCCAGTAACCTAACATCTTACCTTACCAGAATCGCGGCCGTACGATTTTTCAAAAGCCGCGCCTCCGACGTCTTCTGTTCCGTGATAGGCAGAAACAATCAGCTTCCCAGGAGGCACTGTGTTCAGTGTCCGCCTATCACGGAGGGCCTCTCGTCCTGTGTTTAGTTATCCGCCTGTCTGGCCATGTAATGGGGCAGGTCTGGTCATGTAATGGGGCACGGTCTGGTCATGTAATGGGGCACGGTCTGGTCATGTAATGGGGCACGGTCTGGTCATGTAATGGGGCACAGTCTGGTCATGTAATGGGGCAGGTCTGGCATGTAATGGGGCACAGTCTGGTCATGTAATGGGGCAGGTCTGATCATGTAATGGGGCACAGTCTGGTCATGTAATGGGGCACAGTCTGGCATGTAGTGGCATAGTCTGGCATGTAATGGTGGCACCGTGAGGCGAGGCATGACTAGTAGGAAAGTGGGTAGTCTTATACGGTGAGTATATCCCAAAACCAACATTTTGGCTGGAAAATTAAGGGGTCGTCTTATACGCCGAGTCGTCTTATACGCCAGAAAATACGGTAACTTCCATAAATAACACACTTAACATAACAATCAGACAAAAAAAAAAATGAAAATAACGCTTGGTGGTCTTTGAAGGCAACAACATACAACCTGGTCACCTTTTATCAAACTTAGGCCTCCAGCCGCAACACACCTGCTCGGGGGCAATACTCATCATCCGCAGTGACCTAAAATTTACATATTCCGAGTTAAACCCCTCGTTAACCGGAATGTACCCAAGAACCCCATACCACTGATGGGTCCCAACCATTCTATAATCCAGAATTTTCCTCCTCTGCCAAAGACCCACCACTCCCAGGCTGCCATGACAGCTGCGTTGGAAAACCACAAACCATAGGGAGGGCGGGTAGGAAGCTTCATCTTCTTGGTACAGCACCCGACTGGGCCCTCAACATTCACCCTTCCCCCTAAACTTCCCGGGACCCCTCCCAGCTCCAGACCACAACCCCCTGCCTTTATGAGACCTAACTGCCCTATCAATTTTATCCTTACCCAGCTGTCCTACTATCCACCCTGTTATGCAGTCCCTACGCAAATTTTTCTTCTTTTCTTTTGCCCTGGGACTTCCTTTACAAGGAGGCAGAACTAAAGTGGAGTACACACTATAAGAAAATCATGCAAAGTTCGTCTGATTTTTGTCGATGTTTCACAGCAAATCAGAACCGATGAACATTTGTACGAATATTCTCACAAAAATTCTCATACAACAAAGCCTTTCTTTGTTGTTTATTGTTTCTGATCATGCGCAGTCTTGCTTTTTTGATTTTTCTTGTACAAAAGCGTACACATTAAACGAAAATCGTTCATTTTGTTCCCGTTCGAGAAAAATTTTGGAGTTTGTCCCTTTGGGAATTTTCATACGAAAATTAGATTTCGGCTGTCGAAAGTTCTGTACATACTATATGTCACTGCCTTCTTGACGGTCAGAATTTCAGACAAGATTTGAGTGACCATGTGTATGCAATACAAGTTTGAGCCAACATTCCGTCAGAAAAAATCCACGGTTTTCTTGTCTGAATTTCCGATCGTGTGTTCGGGACATTAAGGTTTGACCTCATATTATATGGTTTTGGTATATCTGAAGACAAACATCTGCAGAAAATCTAATAGTATGTATGGGGCCTAAGTAGTGGATGTGTATAGATTATTTCTGGAGTTGTCACTTTAACAACACAGGCTGAAGAACATTTGTTAAAAAACTGCAAGGCTGCAGGTAGATTTAAATGAGCCCTAATTATCTTTCATGCTTTCCAGTAATGTACTATACCACATCAAATGGGGCTTATTTAGTATAAATATGTCATGAACAATAGGCCCTTTTCAGCCAGTATAACAAAAAATAACCTTTTTTTCCCTCTGCATATAAACATGGACCTGGCACTATAAACTCTTATAGAGATCCATTTAAAGTGGATGTTTCCTTTAACTTGTCAGCACATTATATGATGTGAATGTGGAAATGTGAGAAATAAAATCAAAATTTTAGAAAAATACCCAAGAGGCTGATTTTATTACAGAACTACTGTGTAACCAGAAAACTCAGCAGTTGTTGCTAAGTTGCGCTAATCATGGTTGAATGATACAACGTTACAGGCCCCAGCCAGAAAAAACATGGATATAGACACTTCACTCACCATTCATTGACTTCCCTCTCTCTAGAGCCCCACCCAAGGCAAATATAATGTAATACTACTTGGAGCAGCTTAGAATTCAGAGCTGAAGTACGACCTGTAACTAAAAAACACAAATGTTGTTTTAGGGGTTTAATCCTAATTAAATGCAGTTGTCATGCATTCATATTAGAAGGGAATCAGTGGAAACTTTCTGAATCATTTTACTTCTTTGATTTGTAGAATGGTTTCCTTCATTAGCTCCAGTTCTGGGCCATAGCTTATGTTTTTCTGTACTTTGCACACAGGAATTTGGTGAAGGTTCTGACGGGTTTCTGAAAGGTAGTTGGCATAAGTACTGATTTGGCCATGTGACAGACTCTTTATGGAATATGCAGTAGACTGTGTGTGACGTGTCTCTTTCAGCCATGCTAGTACATACGCTTGCCATGGAGCAAACAGCAGCATAAGAAACCCACTACTGCTATCTTTGTATGCAGATACAGTATACTATTAGAAGTACTATGGTCAGTGCTTTAACTGGGCCGGAACGCGGCGGTACTCAGCACTGCCACTTCCAAAAATGGCCCTGGAGAGTACCAGCACCTCTCCATGCGCCCAGTACGTGGGTTAACAGTACCGGAACGCAGCCGGTGGGCTTGTCGAGTTGCGGGCCGGTAATGTGTGTCAGAAAGGCAGCGCAGTCACAATAGAAACTGTATGCCGCCCCGCCGGAGCCGACTCACTGCTGCCGAGTGCGCTCCTGGCTCCCTTTCCTCTGTCCTGTCACTCCTGTCCTGTGCGTTTCCTCGACCCCCCCCCATGGAGGAGAGTTGGTTCATTCCCCGGCGTGCGCCGCGTGACGTCACGCCGGAGGCGAGGTGAGAGGTGAGAGGAGGACTCGTGCAGGGAGCTGCGTCGGCGGCAAGGAAAGAAGCCCAAGTCACGAGGAGCCTCAGCTCAGCCTGCGTCTACAGTTCCTAGTGCTGCTACTGTCTGGATCCTGGACTCAGGACTGCAACAGAAGAAAGTAAGAAAAGAATTGACTGTATTGGAGGGAGGGGGGTTGGACTGAGGTGACCATCAGTTTTTTAATAAAAAAATGGCAGAAAAAAATATTTTTGAGTTATTTTGAGCTTGCCTTCTCTAACTAAAAAAAAACCCCATTAATTGCAGCCTCACTGTGCCACCAAACGCAGCCACTGTGCCCATCAAACGCAGCCACTGTGCCCATCAAACGCAGCCACTGTGCCATCAATTGTCGCCACTCTGCCCATCACACGCAGCCACTGTGCCACCAAACGCAGCCACTGTGCCATCACATGCAGCCACTGTGCGAACACACGCAGCCACAGTGCCATCAATTGTCGCCACTGTGCCATCACATGCAGCCACTGTGCCAACTCACACTGCCACTGTGCCAACTCACACTGCCACTGTGCCAACTCACACTGCCACTGTGCCATCAATTGTCGCCACTGTGCCCATCAAACGCAGCCACTGTGCCATCACACGCAGCCACTGTGCCATCACACGCAGCCACTGTGCCATCACACGCAGCCACTGTGCCACCACACGCAGCCACTGTGCCACCATCAATTGTCGCCACTGTGCCCATCTAATGCAGCCACTGTGCCCATCAAATGCAGTCACTGTGCCCATCACACGCAGCCAAGGGTATTTTCATGTTCAGTATTGGGGGGGGGAGCACCGGCACCTAATAGAGTACCGGCACCTCTTTTGGCCCACTTAAAGCACTGACTATGGTCACAAGGTAACTGTGGTGTTGTTATGTAATGGTGGTCTGCCTCATGCTAGGCTGCATGATCAACATGTGTATTAATTAACTCATTCATTACCAGACAAGGAAGTGAGGAAGTGGTCCTCTAAGTCAGTGGTCTCCACATTGCAACCCACGGGCTTCGCTTGCCTTTATCTGACCCTTGGGATAATGTTCCTCCCAATTATATGAGGCACTATTGGTCCCACTGACACCAATGATTGGACATTATTCCTTCCACTGACATCAAGGATTGGGAATTTTTCCTCCTACTGATATAAAAGATGGGACATTATTCCTCCTACTGATATAAAAGATGGGGCATTAATCCTCCCACCGACACCAACGATGGGGCACTATTCCTCCCACTAATACAAATAATGGGGCACTATTCCTCCTTCTACAGATCACAAGAGCTATGTAATGTTCTTTACTCTCATTAACCACGAAGCATGAAATATTGTTTACTTGCACTGATGCCGGGACATTTTCTACTCCCACTGGCCACAGTCTGCCTGCCCTTCTCCCTAAAGTCTAAAGAACAGTAAAGTAGCCCTTTGTTGAGAACATTTGGAGATCTCTGCCCTAAGCACACTGAGATGACTTGACTCCTAGGGTTATTCAGGGACATAACAGTTTCTCTCGCCTTTGCATGAGCTCACCTCCAGAATTGCCCAGCCTAACCTATGCTACATTCTTCATGCTGTATGACCCTCTGCCCCCATGTAAATGAGGTCTGAAGCCTCGTACACATGACTGAGTTTCTCTGCAAAAACCAGCAAGAAACTTGCTGTTTTTTTTTTTTTGCCGAGGAAACTGGTCGTTTGTACACTTTTCGACGAGGAAACTGTCGAGGATCTGGTCGAGCCAAAAAGAGAGCATGTTCTCTATTTCCTCGACGGGAATGGAGAAAATTGGCTTGCCGAGATCCTCAACAGCCTAACAAGGAACTCGACGAGCAAAACGATGTGTTTCGCCCGTCGAGTTCCTCAGTCGTGTGTACGAGGCTTAAGGGAATAAACTGAAAACAACTGTACAAATGTTAGAAGGTTAACAGTTATCTAAATATTGTGAAGAAAAAAAAAAACTCAGGTTGGGCAGGCCAGGAACTAGTTGGATGGAAGGAGACTTGAAGGTCAACCTCCACCCCAACATTGAATGATCCTCACCTCATCCCCTACGCACACAGCATAAAAACCAATTGGGCCATCATTTTAACCTAAAAATATGTAACATGCACAGTCCTTAAAGTGGTTGTTAACCCACTCCAGCCAAATCATCTTATCCTCTCTGTACCATAATAACAAGTGTCCCTGTGTAATGTAAAAAAATCTTCTGATCTGTACCTAATGAGCTCCACTTCGGGCGCTCAGCTGACTTGTCAGCTATCTTGACTCTCCAGTTTACAGCTGCAGTGGATGGGGCCAAGCAGTCCCACTGACGTCAACTGAGGAGGTGAGGGGAGAGGAGAGAAGAGAGAGAGAGAGACGCAGGTCAGTTGAGCTCCCAGAGCAGAGCTCATATAGGTACAAATCGGAAGACTTTTTACATTACACAGACACAGGGACACTTGTTATTATGGTACAGAGTGGATAAGACTATTTAGCTGCAGTTGTGAGAGCATCAGGAGTGGTTGGGGGCTTATGTACATAAGAAGCCTGCCATGAGACACTGACATTCTGGGAATTCCTCTAGTGACGCCAGCATTTTTACCATTACTGCTCGTTTGTCTCTTCCACTGATTGGCCCCTGGAGTCACATGATCCCTGAGGGACAGGGTCCGGACACCACTCCCTTCCTCTTTGTGAGACTCAGCGGAGATTCCGCCCCTCCCTCCTCGCCTTTGACCGACGCGGCGGCGTCCTTGTACTGGCTCGGTGGTTCCCATCCAGGATCTTCCCCGCTGCCCTACATCTTCGTCGCGAGGAGACATCCCGCTCTCATCGGCCTCCCTGATGGTTTAGATTCACAGCAATATCTCCCTCTGCATGTGAACAGCACCAATGTTTACTTCCAGCGTGGATGTCATCCCTCCACTGCTTGATTCCATCTCCCTGCATAGAGGCACATAAACGGCTGCTGAGGTATTGTATCACCTCCACATACCATCGTATGTACACCAGTTGGAAGCTCTCTCAACATCTTCCCAGAAGTGATTTTTGTTTTTTATCCCACTATCACCACACGACTTCTGTACATGTGTTGGGGACTGTTCATTAGATTCTATTTTACTGTTTGCCATCTGCATATTACTTTTTCAGTTCATGTATATACATTTTACCAATTTTAAGACTATAAAGTGATATTTATCCAACCCCTGAGCGCTGTATTTTTTGTTTCAAGGCTCAGCAGCCCTGATTATCATGGTCAGTTTGCAGAAGGGAGGGTACAGCCAGTCAGAATCAGACAGGTTTTTTTAGGTGTTAGGCCTTGTACACACGACCGTTTTCCTCGACAAAATCCATCAAGAAAAATGCTGGCAGAGCTTTTTTGCAGAGGAAAGCGGTCGTGTGTATGTTTTTCGTCGAGAAAACTGTTGTGGATCTCGACGAGAAAAAAAGAGAGACACATTCGTGTGTATGCTTAGAAAGGCACGCATGGTCAGAATAAAGTATGAGACGGAAGCGCACCTTCAGTAAAAGTATCGTTCGTAATGGAGATAGCACATTCGTCACGCTGTAACAAGTCTGAAAAGCGCGAATCGTCTCTCACCAAACTTTTACTTAACACGCGGTAACATGAGTGTAGTAAAAGCAGCCCCAAGGGTGGCGCCAGTGGAATCAAACTTCCACTTTATAGTGCCGTCATACGTGTTGTACGTCACCGTGTTTGAGAACGACGAGATTGTGTCTTGACAGTGTGTATGCAAAGAAAGCTTGACAAGTATCTCGACAAGCCTGACAAGAAACTCGTCGAGGAAAACGACGTTTCTTTTACGACGAGATTCTCGGTCATGTGTACGAGGCCTGACAGGTGGTCAAATGACACAGCACAAGCACTGTGCTGTATACCATGCTTTAATGGAACAGGGTCTGTTATTTTTTTTTGGGGGGGGGGGTAGCAAACGCTTTAAAATGTTGCTGGGTGTTGAAAACTGCCTCAGCTAAAAGAGCGTTCTAAACTTCTGTCTGTGGTAACATTTAAACTCCCCTTAATTTATCACAACTTACCTACCTACACTATAATGCAGATGCTGTTTTGTAGTACGTTGTTTTGCTCAAATTTATGGGGCATTAATGTTTGGATATTGAAAAAAAAATGACATTTGCAACACCAACACCCCTCCTGAGCTCTCCTCTGTACATGGGTTGGTGCTGACTGTCTGACTAATTTAACCATCCTTATGCAAATGGCTGCATTGTGCCAGTGGTGGTCCATTACTTCTATCTTGATAAAGTTGGAGACACTAAATACCAATACCAATTAAATGCAGAGAAAAATCTTTCATGGTCAAAATTAAACCCGTGTGGTATTCAGATGCTGCTAACAGTAACACTATTTCCTTCATATCACTATTTTCGACAAGAGACTTATGTCATTAGGACATAATTAAGAAGTGACTGCTTGTGACCTTTACAGCAGATGCAGACAGTGGTTCATTGGGCCCATTCAGTTGGCGCTTACATCCCCAAAGCTCTCTATGTTATTGGATGACCAGCTGACAAACTGTCAATGCTTTAAGTGAATGAGTGCTTTCACCAGCCTCCCTTGAGTGTTACTTCCTTGTTTCTCTCCTTTTAGTGATAGCATTTATCTGTGATTTGCAGGAGCTGCTTCCCATTATAATGCTTCTTGCAAAGAGGGTCAAATACAGGACAAGCGCCATTCAAACAAATGGAGTAGAACTGTCACCTTTCGATAATAACTTGGCAGCTGCCTGCACTCCAGCAGATGTGCATTGTGCATAAAGCATACAATTTACTTACACCATAAATTTGGTGCGCCTACAGCTAAGCAAAGCAAAGAAGTGATCTGCAGTTCATAAATAAGTGTTGCCTGAAAGCCTCCTTTCTGTGTATGTGATAGGCCAATTTCACTTTCTACATAATTAAAGCCCTTTGCTCAAAAGATGATACAGTATTAGAGCTGCTAATTTTATTACAGGTTTTTTTAGCCATAAAAGTGAGCCGTAAATTAAAATAAAAAAGTTGCTACAGTGATATATATATACAATATCTCACAAAAGTGAGTACACTCCTCACATTTTTGTAAATATCTTTTATATCTTCTCATGTGACAACACTGAAGAAATGACACGTTGCTACAATGTAAATGTAGCACCTGGTTACTTTAAAGTACAGGTGCTATTTAAATTTAGAGGGAGATCAGAGTGTAGTTAAACTCTGATCTGGTTGATATGTTCAAATTGGGTCTCTTGTCTCAGCTTGCCTGTGCTGTGGGCTCATTCTGTTGTACTGGGGTGTTCTTCCCACCCCAGGGCAGTAGATGGCAGAAGTGGAGTCAAGGTTTGGGTGCTCTTCCCCAGCAGTCAATCAGGAGGGTTAAGCCTCGCTGTGCATGCTGGGGGAGGGTATTTATGGGGCAGACGCCATTAGTTCTGGGTCTTCTTCTTCAAGTGCGGCATCCACCTTTAGGGTGTCTGCACCACGGCGCCCCGGCCTTATGGCCTACCGGCTGGGGCGCGCGTGCCACGCAGAGTTCCTGGTTCCGGGACCATGTTGGTCCGGAACATTTGAGCTGTGGCAGGGAGCCCAGTGGTTCGACTGGGTTCCCAATCCTTAAGATCCCAAGCGGTATATTTGTTCAGTGGGGAGTCCATCTGAGGAGAGCCAATGAGAGGCTGGCGATCCAATAGGGTCTCGACAATCCACCGGGGATCAAGGTTCCGGACACTGAGAGGCTGGTTACCTGTCAGTCGGCACCTAAAAGCAACTTGAAGGAGTTCCAGGTGTAATTCTACCAAGGAGGTTCATCTCCGTAACCACAATCAGGAGGGCCTGTGGCAGAGGTTTCTCACTGTATCCATTCCAGGAGGATCGGTGGCAGAGACTTCTCCCAAAAGGTTCCAGTTCATTCCAGGAGGGTCTGTGGCAGAGACTTTTCTTCAAAGGTTCGAGCGATACTCTGGCTGCCAGGTCAGTGAGAGAGGCCTGTCCAGGAGCAGGACTGTTTCCCTATTGCTACGCCTGAATTCGCTATTCTCCTTCTTCTTTCAACTCTACCTTCTTCACCACAAGTTTTATTGTTTTTACCCGGCTGGGTAATAAAGAGCACAGCAAAAGACACCTATTGTGGACATTTCTTTACTTCTGCTATATTCCCCTAGGAATTCGGAGAGCCATGAGGTAAATGTGCCACCCAAAACAAACCAGCGGCTCCTCCGGAGGTAGTGCTACATAAAGTAGTGAGTGTACCGCTTGTATAACCATGTAAATTTGCTGTCCCCTTAAAATAACTCAACACACAGTCATTAATGTCTAAACTGTTTGCAACAAAAGTAAGTACACCCCTAAGTGAAAATGTCCAAATTGAGCCCAAGGTGTCAATATTTTGTGTGGCCACCATTATTTTCCAGCACTACCTTAACCCTCTTGGGTGTAGAGTTCACCAGGTTGCCACTGGAGTCCTCTTCCACTCCTCCATGACGACATCACAGAGCTGGTGGATGTTAGAAACCTTGCGCTCCTCCACCTTCCGTTTGAGGATGCCCCACAGATACTTAATAAGGTTTAGGTCTGGAGACATGCTTGGCCAGTCCATCACTTTTATCCTCAGCTTCTTTAGCAAAGCAGTGGTTGTCTTGGAGGTGTGCTTGGGGTCATTATCATGTTGGAATACTGCAATGCAAGGAAGGGGGTCATGCTCTGCTTCAGTATGTTACAGTACATGTTGGAAATGAACTATAGCTCCCCAGTGCTGGCAGCACTCATGCAGCCTCAGACCATGACAATCCCACCACCATGCTTGACTGTAGGCAAGACACGCTTGTCTTTGTACCCCTCACCTGTTTGCCGCCACACACGCTTGACACCATCTGAACCAAATAAGTTTATCTTGGTCTCATCAGACTACAGGACATGGTTCCAGTAATCCATGTCTGTAGTCTGCTTGTCTTTAGCAAACTGATTGCGGGCTTTCTTGTGAATCATCTTTTAAAGAGGCTTCCTTCTGGCATGACAGCTGTGCAGACCAATTTGATGCAGAGTGCAGCGTATGGTCTGAGCACTGACAGGCTGACCCCCCACCCCTTCAACCTCTGCAGCAATGCAGGCAGCACTCATACATCTATTTGCTAAAGACAACCTCTGGATATGAAGCTGAGCACTGGCCAGAGCAGCGATGACATCACTCTCGCGCATGCGTGCAGGAGCCGCCACTAACGGCATGGTCCTAATGCAAAGGGGAACCCCCTACGCTGAAATAAACCAGACCCTTATCCGAGCACACAGACTGGTCGGTCAGGAAAGGGGGTAGAGACGGGCGAGCGCCCCACCCTTCTGAACCGTACCAGGCGGCATGCCCTCAACATGGGGGGGTGCTTTGGGGCAGGGGGGGCCCTGTTGATGGGGACAAGGGCCTCTTCACCACAACCCTGGCCGTTGGTTGTAAGGGTCTGCGGGCGGGGGGCTTATCGGAATCTGGGAGCCCCCTTATTATAATAAGGGGGCCCCCAGATCCCAGCCCTCCACCCTATGTGAATGAGTATGGGGTACACCATACCCATACCCCTACCAATTCACCTGGTGGAAGAAAAATGTCAATAAAGAAACACTACACAGGTTTTTAAAGTAGTTTATTAGGCAGCTCCGGGGGTCTTCTTCTGACTTTGGGGGTCTTCCAACTTCTCCATTCTGCCGGGCACCACCGCTGTCTTCTTTCAGCTCTTTTACCAGCGGGGGCCCGGTCTTCTCTCTTCTTCCGACTTCTCCCGCTCTCCGGTTCTTTTTCTCTTCTGCCGGGCACCACTGCTGTCTTCTTTCAGCTCTTTCACCAGTGGGGGGCCCAGACTTTTGCGTCACCTTCTTCTCTTCATCGATGTTGACTCAACGCTCCCTCTCGCTGTAATCCCTGGTGTGTGGTGCGCGGCGATTTATATAGGCCTCTTATGACGTCACAGTCCCAGCATGCTCCGGGTGGTGATGACATAATTACCCCGCCCACTTATGTCATCACCACCCGGAGCATGCTGGGACTGTGACGTCATAAGAGGCCTATATAAATCGCCACGCACCGCACACCCGGCATTACAGCGGGAGGGAGCGTCGAGTCAACATCGAAGAAGAGAAGAAGTCGACGCAGAAGACTGGGCCCCCGCTGGTGAAAGAGCTGAAAGAAGACAGCGGTGGTGCCTGGCAGAAGAGAAAAAGAACCGGAGAAACTGCGATTTTACCTCGAATTTCAGGAGTTGGACATTCTGCAATTGATATTCTAGCCAATGGAATCATATTGTAAAAAAAAAAAGTGTTAACTCCCTGTGTAGTTCCTGGTTTTTGTGGAGAGTAGTGTGGTGGAATTTGCACATATGTAAACCATCAATGCAATGCCAGAACGATTTACATTGAAGTCTATGGAGACTAAATTCGCAACGCATCGCTGTAAACTAGCACAAGACCCTTTTTTTATTGCATTTCATTTGTAGAGGAATCGCAACGCATGTCTGTGAACGACGGTCATTGAAAACAATGACTTTATGGATGACATGCGAATTTAGAATGTTTTTGACGCATTACATTCTTTATGAACTTGCATCAGTGTGAACCGGGCCAAAATTCAATTTGCTTCTCCACTGGCCTCTCTTTGTAAACAAAGTGACCAGGGGATACAGGTTGAAATTATTGATCACTTATGGTCATGATGATATACGATCAATAATGTCAGCCAGCATCACCAGCCAATTTGTTGGCATTCAGCATCTAGCCAGGGAGCTGTGATTTGCATTAAGAGTCCAATGAGAAAGAGGATAGTCTGTGGAGGTCCGCACATCTGTGTTGTCGGGTCAACGTGATAAGGGCCTGGTATGGATTGTTCTGGAGTACATCATATTTTTTGTTTTTTGTGAATAGGGTTCCTTTAAATACACACCAGATACACCAAATACACTCAAGCCTTGGTGGCCAGAGAGTAGGAGGCAGTAAGCATACCCCCTTTTTGCCTGAGATAAACCAGGCCACTTACCCCGCAGCAGAAAAGGCAAAGCTAGCACGGAGTCCCCCCAAAATCCACAACAGATGCTTTTTCTTAATTAGGAGTCTGGTATGTGTTTTTAAAGAGGACCTATGCAAATGCACCAAAAAAAAAAAAAATAAATTAGTGGATGAATGTAAGAAAAATTCAATGCCACTCCTATATGCATACCCATGTATAAAGAATATTGAAAATGTTGCTAATATTGTGCAGGGCTTTAATAATAAGCTCTACCCTGGCCAAATCCACCATACCTTCATGGGTATGGTGGATATCTTTACTTTGAGATACACTAGAACCTAACCCCTCACCCCTTCCTGTTTTATTTTATTCTGCATGCTTAGTAATGTTGATATAGAATAGAAAATAACTGATTTGATTGGTAAAGTTGGCTTCCACTTTTTGATAGCATTATATGATATGGAGCCAACCTGTATTTACATACATTTTGTCCTGTAAAAATTGTCTAGATATTTTTAGACCTCTTGTTCTGTTACTAAATAGGCTTATTTAGAAATTCCTCGCATGCACGCAATGCTCTGTTAAAACTGATAAAAAATATCTTAAACCTGCAGGTTTACTAACGCACATGTGTTCAGCATCCTGTCCTGGACTTGCCTCTGAGCCATTCTTATAACTAGATTGTGCAAGATTGTTAGGATATGGGGGGCGTGGCTTGGCGCGCGATGCGAATGGCAGCAGTGTGAAGGAGCTCCGGCAACTCGTGAGACCTGGGAACTGAAAAAAGGCCAGCTACAGGGTGACTATGTCCTCCCAACTTCGCAGAGGGTCACACAATCGTTCCCTGCGATCATTGAACACCCCTAAACGAAAGACCACGCCGACTAACCTCTGCAAATTCGGCTTCACCAGCAGCAACAAGGCCTCCAAGATGGCGCCACCGCATAGACTGCACATGGAAGAGGACCTAGACGAGGACGATGAAGTATCCCTCCCGGCCTCTGAGGAATCTTCCAGAGGTAACGACACAAACGACAGCCCTCTGACATACGCTATGATGGCAGATATTGCGGCGGACATCAAAAACTCTTTTGCTGTGGCCATCACGGACATTAAATCTGAGCTCATGCGGCTCTCTGAGCAGATAGCCGTGACGGAGCGCGCGGGGAAAAGACGGGACAGAGCCCTGCTCAGACTCGACGAAATAACTGCTAACCACAACCACCACCTCATTGACATGAACAGGCACATCGAGGACATTGACAACAGGGGGAGAAGACATAATATTCGGGTGAGGGGTGTACCTGAGACGGTGAACCCAGATCAAGTGAGGCCTACCCTAACCGCCATCTTTAACAACCTGATGGATAGGCCGGAGCAATCCCCGATTGAGCTCGATAGGGCTCACAGAGCCCTCAGACCCAGAGCCCCGGACAACAACCCCCCCAGAGACATTATATGCTGCCTCCCAAACTTTGGCCTGAAGGAGGAGATTCTCCGGAAGGCTAGGATGGCGGAACAGGTCACACATGAAGGAGCTGTACTACAACTATTCCAGGACCTGTCCCCCATCACATTGAGGAACAGGAGAGCCCTGAAACCCCTTCTTGAAGTCCTCCGAGAGAAAAACGTGCCTTATAGGTGGAAGTTTCCCTTCGCGCTACAGGCCAACTATATGGGCAAACAACACCTGCTCAGGATACCAGGAGAACTACTGAAGTTCTGTGAAAACCTGCAGATTGCGCCAGTGAGCTTACCGGACTGGTACGCAGAATTTCTCCTTCCCCCGCCGGTCAACAATCCTCAACAGTCGCCGGGACCACCATCATTGCTCTCCGCACTCCAACAAAGGACCCGACGTAACAACCAGAATGACCGCTTTGGCAACTCGCCTGCTACCTCTAGGAGCTCCAAAAGTCCCAGAATGAAGGAAGCACAGAGATTCTGAAACATCTTTGAGCCACGATCATCCAGATTTTTCCTTCCCGAATAGCCCTCAGTAACCTGAAGCAAGTTTGACAACCTCCAGTCCCAGATTTTGGTCTGTCCTTGATCATCCCTTCTGTTTTTTTTTTTTTTTTTTATTTCCTTTTTTGCAATTTTTTCTTTTCCCCTTCTCTCTGAGCCAAAGCCCACACAATTCAACCCATGGTACACTATGAGTGAGAATTCTCGGTTCCACCACCAGATGGAGTATGAGCTCTGAATTTGTCACTACGGTTGGCTCAAGAAGGAAACTTCAACACAAGCCCTATTGTCACTATACAGGAACTAACACTTTAACTGATGTGGTCTTTCTGCTATGATAAGATCTCCACCTCCGCAGATTATTGACACCTAACACATTTCTTGCAGGGGAATGACTGAATTACTGCAGCTGACCCTAAACCTTAAACCACACACACTTAGATATATGCAGATTTATACAACATAGCCACAGGGCTCTAATTTTCTTTCCAACCCCTAGACCCCTTGTGTCCACAGGATCGGAGACATCCACCGGATACATCAGATGCGGATGATTGGAACTACATCACCACACCCAGAAGGACAGACACACCGCAGTCAAACAACGTTGAAAACCCGACACTCTATAAAGTCCTTCTGTCGGTCCTAACCGTGAGTAAACTACCGCCACACCTACAAAATACTTGTTGGGTGTTCACCACCTCTAGACAGATACCCACACTTACTTAACCAAGATCGCACCTCACCCCACTGAGGAGGCTTCTACGGTGGTGGTGAAGAACCAACATCTTCTATCATGGAGATATGCACAGACTATAGCAAACTAAAGAGGAGTTGCATGACTTAATTCCCCTTACACCTCTTACCTACTATATTCAGGGGGTTGTCGAACTCAGTTATGTTGTATGGGGGGACATTTTTACCTCCCTTTCTTGTTTCAGTTCTTTTTTATATATTTGTTCAATTCTAAGTCCATTATTCCCTGCAGGACTGTTAGATGTTATTAGGTTCTATATGGGAAAATGTTGCTGAGCACGGTTGCACAGAAACTTAAGATTGTGATTACGTAGCATATGTTATAACAGAATTTGTAAGTTATACAGGACACACAGGGTGTTCTGATTTATATACTAGTTCACCCTGCTCTTTCACCTCCATTTCTCTATCCGGCCTGAGCCAAAGAAAACATAGAGGAAGGGGTGATACCTTTCCATGACAAATCTTCCCAGGTCACACGACCCCCGATTTCTTCACGAACACACTAATACAGGTTTTTATTACCATTTACCTAGATTTCTACAACATTAGTAGTAGATCTGATACATTCCACTCGCGCTCCTCCCACTTACCTCCAAGAGCACAACTTAATTCTTAGTAAAATAAGAATCTAGTAGACTCTCCACACCTCTAGTGTGTACTTGAGTAACGCTCACATTTATCCCCCTATCTTCCTTACCCTCCCTTTACCTCATTCCTATTTCTCCCCCCCGCCCTTCTTACCTATCACCTCACATACCCTCCCCCCCACCTACCTTGGTTCCAACCCCAGGGATCCATTGCCTCATTACCAAAACAGACACCTAAGGGCTAAAAGTTACCATCATGGCCTACGCCTTTCTGGGGAAAGCCCCCTCTATCATATCACACAATGTCAATGGACTGAACATTCCAGAAAAGAGAACCAAAATGTTACGCGAACTTAAAAAAGTGCGCCCCTCAGTGGTTTTCTTACAAGAGACCCACTTTAAAGGTCAGGACATACCCAAACTAACTGATAACCTCTTCACGAAAGCATTCCATGCCACGAACCCCCTGGCTAAAACCAAAGGAGTCTCCATCCTTTTTAACAAGGACTCCCCCTTCGTACTTAAACAACTCCTAGCGGACCCTGAGGGCAGATATCTTTTTCTAAAAGGCTCATGGGCAGGGTCACCCATCACTCTAGCCAATGTCTACTTTCCCAACATAGCCCATATCACGTTCTGCCGTAGAATCATAGATGAACTCACACGATTCGCGGATGGGTGTGTTGTCCTCGGAGGAGACTTTAACATCCCTCTTTCCCCACTGAGGGACACCTCTTCAGGACATACTCATGTTTCTTTTAAAATCCTGAAACGTATCAAAGTCATGCTACAGTCTCTTACACTGGTGGATGCATGGAGGTCAACACACCCGTCCGAGAAGGATTTCACATATTTCTCTGCCCCCCACAAAAAATATTCGCGTATTGATATGATCTTTGTTTCTCAAAGAGACCTGGGAAACGTTTCCAGGGCTGAGATTGGCATCATCTCGCTCTCGGACCACGCCCCAGTAGCCATATGCCTTGAGCTTGACCCACCCAGAAGATCCACTTTCAACTGGAGACTTAACGCGTCCCTACTTACAGACCAGATGATTAAAGACGAAATACATCAAACAATCACCACATTCTTTCTAAATAACCCAGCTGCAGACACGAACCCCCTAAATAATTGGGAAACACATAAATGCATTGTACGAGGAGAGTTGATAAAGTGGGGATCCAGGAAAAAAAAGGAAAGAGACAAAGAAATCACCAGACTGACACAACAAATAGCCAATCTAGAAACACAACACAAGCAATCACTGTCAATCTCTGTTGAAGAAGAACTGGTAAAATGTAGGTCGGCCTTAAAACAAATACTAGACATTAAAATCAGGAAGTCCCTCTTCTTTAAGAAGAATATCTTCTACGAACAGGGAGACAAAAGTGGAAGGCTCCTTGCAAATGCCCTTAGAGATGCAAAATCAACGAATCAAGTCCACGCCATTAGTGATAAAGGGGGTATATTAAGACATGAACCTGAAAAAATAGCAGAACTCTTCCACAGGTTCTATGACAAACTATACAACTTGCCAAACCAACACAAACCCTCACATATAAAGAAATCTAAAACAGAAACCATATCTGAATTCCTAAGAGATAGCGGACTTCCCTCATTCAACCGAAATGAAATCACCGTTCTAGAAAGCCCCATAACCGCCCTAGAACTACAGGCTGCCATCAAAGACCTGAAAGCAGGAAAGAGCCCCGGCCCAGACGGATTCACATCCCAATACTACAAAACATTTACGAACATACTATGCTCTCCCCTGCTTTCTACTTTTAACTACTTAGCAAAGAACAAAAGCACCTCCAACTCATTCCTCATGGCACACATCGCTGTTGTCCCCAAACCCGACAAGGAACATACTGATTGCGCTAACTTTAGGCCCATATCACTCTTAAACGTCGATTTGAAACTCCTGGCCAAAATCCTTGCCAACAGACTAAAACCCATACTCAACAAAATTATAGGCCCTGAACAGGTGGGCTTTATGCCAGGAAGAGAGGCCAGGGACAACATTACTAAGGCACTAAACCTAATTCACCATGCCCAAAAATCTAATTTTCAAGGAATGCTTCTATCAACAGACGCCGAAAAGGCATTCGATAGAATTTCTTGGGACTACATGTTTGCCACATGCTCGCATATAGGGCTAGAGGGAAACATGATGTCATGGATTTCGGCCCTATACCAGAACCCACAAGCCAGAGTCAAGGTAAACAACATACTCTCTAACCCGATAAATATTAAGAATGGTACACGTCAGGGATGCCCACTCTCGCCTATACTCTTCATCATTTCTTTAGAACCCCTAATCCGAAACAATTAATCTTTCCAGAGAGGTGAATGGGTTTGTGGCAGGAGATAAGGAATACAAAGTGGCTGCGTACGCAGATGACCTGCTGTTCTTCCTTACACAACCCCACCTCTCTATCCCCAATCTACAAAAAATATTCGACACTTTTGGTTACATCGCACATTTTAAAATTAATCAATCTAAATCTGAAGCACTAAACCTTACCCTACAACCTGAACACCTAACCTTGATCAAGTCAAACTACCAATTTAAATGGGTCCCCACGACACTTAAATACCTAGGCATCCACCTAACTAAATCCATAGATTCCCTATTCAATTCCAATTACACCACCCTCCTAAAATCTATCTCTGAGGACCTTAACAAGTGGACCCCAAAACTGTTTTCATGGTTCGGCAGAGCCTCAATTTTAAAAATGACAGTCCTCCCCAGACTTCTTTACATATTTAACGCCCTCCCTATACATGTTCCAGACACATTCTTCACTAAATTAAGCAGGATACAAAGACGCTTCTTGTGGGCAGATAAGAACCCCAGAATAAATTTTCAGCTACTAACCCGCTCCAAAATAAATGGAGGCATCGGCCTCCCAGATTATAGGAAATACCACCAAGCATCCCACATAACCAGGATCATTGATTGGCATTGCCACTCCAGAGAGAAAGACTGGATTAGACTAGAACAACAGTTAGCTCCTCATCAAACTATATACTACCCGTGGACGGCACACTCCAGGAACACTAAGACAATAGAACACCCTCTAGTAGCAACTACCCTCACTATATGGCACAAAATAGCAGGGAAACATGATCTTGCCTCCATACCTGGCCCCCTCACCCCAATTTTTAATAACCCAGACTTCCACCCAGGCCTAAACAGAAAAGAAACCCCCAATCTTCTGGCCACACACTGCATCTCTGGCACCACAGTTAAAACCTACGAGATTTTACAAAAAGAAAGGAAAGAAGTCCTACCTGGATTTTGGTTCTATCTACAACTAAGAGACTTCCTGGTTAATACCAAGTCCCGCTCCTCATTCTGTCTCCCTTCGACGGCTCTTGAACACATTTGCCTTAAAGGATCGCAGGTACCACACACCACTTCCCTGGCCTATTCATGGCTAAATCAACCGCTACCCAATGAAACCAACAAATACAAATTAAAATGGGAAGGTGATCTAGGGATACAGATAGAGGATGCAGCCTGGGAAAAAGCATGTATCATGGCACATAAATGCTCATTGAGCACTAAGTACCAGGAAATCTCGTACAAGATCCTCACCCAATGGTACATTACTCCACAGAAGGCTAAAAAGTGGTTCCACACAAACTCTGATGTGTGCTGGCGCTGTGAGAAGGAGATTGGCTCCTTTTTACACATATGGTGGGACTGCCCGCAAATTCTTGATTATTGGAGGGGGGTGGTTGAGTGGACCAGGCACATCACGGAGACCTCTATTACACTTGACGCTGCTGCATGCCTGCTCCATATCAACCGTCTCCCAATCAGTAAGTACAAGAAAACCCTCACCAGACATTTACTAAATGCGGCCAAAACTCTCATTCCCCTACACTGGAAGTCCAAGCAGTCCCCAACGATTAAGGACTGGTTGGACAGAGTGTCATTCATACACAAAATGGAAGAGATACTGGCAATGAAAAAGGAATCCAGTGACGGATTTAATGCCCTTTGGCAACCCTGGTTTTCATTTAAGTCATCCACTGAATTCCATGTACTAAGCTCAGGATAGTTCTTTGATACCCAACTAACCGATAAGATTGAAAACGTATAATGTCGATGTGTTCTAGGTGTGTTCTGCCTAAGTAGCAGATAACAGAAAGTTGTTTATATGCATGTCCCCTTACATTTCCTACCTGATCTCCCTCACCCCCCCTCTCCCCACCTCTCCCCCACCCCCTCCTCTTCCATCAGTAATTATCACAGCAACTAGATATCGGACCCTGTTTTTCAGTATTTTACCTCTACTTAAGATACCAAATGTTATACGTCTAGACATTGATGTTACCGCTCATTACTATGTACAAAACTTTCATTTGTATACACTGTAAAAGAAATGTCACTTGTATACTCTGTTTAAGCTCTCAATAAATACCTTGATTGAGAAAAAAAAAAAAAAAGGATATGATTTGTGATTAGGAACAGGCTTACTGGGTGGATAAATTAGGGCTTGTTCATGCCGCAATATGTACGTTTTTGCACTTTCCTGCTCAACGCATTTTTCACGGCCCATTGAGCCGCACCAAACCGCATAGTACTGTGGCACCGTGCGTCCTGGTGGCCACAAACAATCATACTTGTTTGTAGCTATTACTGAGATACTGGGGCTTGTTTACTAAAGGCAAATAGGCTGTTCACTTAGACGGGAAGTTGCACTTTACAGGGGAATTTCCCCCACAGCTTAGGGGGGGTTGTGAGCATGACAACCTGGGCTCACAAGAAGTAAGTTAAATGATGTTGACCATCATTCAACCCAGAAGGGGACTGGCAGTAGAGCAGAGTTTCTTAGAAGTTACCATTCCTTACTTTTTTTCTCTGGTCTAGATACCAGGTAACTGCATACATTTCAGCTTCTCTGCAGAACACTAATATTGCACACAAATGTTGGAAAATTGAATTATAATTTGGCAAAGATCATGTTTGTGTGTGGCCAGCACTACAATCTGCTTATAGCTAATTAGCGATTATCCAAATGAAACTTGGGATTGTTGCTAGGGTTTTAAATAACCTTGGTTGCCACAGAAAAGCAAAATGATCAACATATAGGAATACTCCAAAATATGTATATTTAATAAGGATGGTCACATACTAAGTAAACTGAACTTTTCATGCTTCCCTCTATGCCAAAGACAGCATCCCTTTTGCAACTCCTCCAGATTACAACAAAACAGTCCCTACCTTGCCCCATATAACTTAAAGGGTCACTAAAGGAAAACATTTTTTTTTGTTTAAATAACTAACATGTTATACTTACCTCCACTGTGCAGTTCGTTTTGCACAGAGTGCCCCCGATCCACGTCTTCTGGTGGTCACTAATTGCGGGAGCGCTCCTGTGATACAGCGAGAGGCCAGAGCCGCTCACTGTATCACTCGGCCCCGCCCCTCGGCACGCCGTGTCACTGGATGTGATTGACAGCAGCGCCAGCCAATGGCTGCGCTGCTCTCAATCCATCCGCTCTAGCCAATCAGCGGCCAGGCTGAGCGGCGAAGGGGATATCGGGACCGCGCGGGACTTTCGAGGGGTCAGGTAAGTATAACGGGTGCTCGGGGGGGGGGGGGGGCCGCAGCAGCAGATGTTTTTTTACCTTAACCTCCCTAGCGGTATGATTATTTCAGATTTTAGGTGCTGAAAGCGGTACCATTATTTTGCAAGGAAATTTGGCATTTTATACTGTAGGCCTGTAATTCTTAGGAATAACTTGCTTAAATATGACCAAACAAGAGTCTAGTAGGCATCCCGGGTATGAAAAAGTTTGAAAAACAAAATTATAACTTATAATATCATAAATAATTATAACAAATAATAATATAATTATAATAAGGGGGCGGAACGGACTAAGGTTTTTCTCTGTAAGTCTGTTTTATTTCACTGAACAATAAAAGAGGATTGCTCAGAGCTGGATTAACTCTGTGTGGCAAGACTGGGCACAGATGATAGGAAATCTTATACTCTACATTGTGACAGCAAATAAACACATTTTTTTTCAGGTTTACATCCACTTTAAGTAAATGGATTTCTAAAAAGCAATAACCTTCTGTAGAATGACTACACAGTTTGCAGGGAGAAGCCAGAACCTGCAGCAAAAATCATGTATGCATTTACTTCCTAAATTGACTGTAAAGCTTGTTTTTTGTGTTATACTTACCTGCCCAGCCTGAAACTCCTCTTCTGCGGTCCCCCACCAGCAATCTTGACTCCTCCTCTTCTGTGTCAAGCTGCTTGCTTTAAGGGAAGATGTGAGGGCTCATGTGCAGAATCTAGTCATCCCACCACTCAGAGACTGGCCCAGCACTGTAAGCTTAGAACATTGGAGAAAACAGTGAGCAGGTAGGTGGGGGCTGCCTGCCATGCAGCAGCAAGTGGATTCCATAGCTGTGACTATGGAATTTGCTACTGCCATGTGCAGACAATCAAAAACAAAGCACTGTCCTCGTTAGTAAATGCTTTCTGTCGCAATATGCTCTCAGTCTTCCATATGTAGTGGGCTGCTACTTTCTAGCTGGCACTGCTTTAAATTTGAAGGGTAGTCTGAGAGTTAGTTGACTCAGACTGTATGATTTTTCACTAAATTTGGACTTCTGTTCCAGCCATGGCTGTATTGTGAGTGACCACTATTGTTGTCTGGGGTGTCATTCTCACTCCAGGCCAAGGGTGGCAGCAGTCAGGTCAAGGTGTTTTGGGTGTTTCCCTCCAGCAGCCAATCAGGGGGAGTTGATCGTCTCGCTTTGCATGCTGGGGAGGAGTACTTAAGAGACAGACATCATTAGTTCAGGGTCGAGGTCGCCGATCCTGGGTCTGTCGTTCCACCACCCCCCATGTGTGGCCCTCCTGGCCAGGGGTGCATGTTCAAGTTTTCCTGGCTCCAGGACCACGTTGGTCCGGGGTTGTGATCTACTGAGTAGGCCTGGTAGTCAGACTGGGTCTACTTTTGCAGAGTGGTCCTGTGCTGTCCGTCCTGAGGGAGGAAGCCACTCTATGAAGAACCTGTCTTGGAGAGCACCGAGCACGAGGCTGGTATCTCAGGAGAGGCCTTGAACTTCATCGAAGGACGCACTACTACTGAAAGGCTAAGTGATGGTCGCCTGTCAGTTCTGAGTTCACAAGAATTTACTCAAGAGAGATCTGGGTGCTGAATCCTGTGCTGAGAGGATTCTGGACCGAATATATCTCCACCTTTGGGAAGGTCTGTGGCAGAGACTTTTCCAATTTTCCATGTGACACCCTGACTGCTAGGTTAGTGAGAGAGGCCTATCCAGGTGCACAGTACCCACTCTGGCTAGAGTGGCGACGAAAGCTACGTTGCTGGAAGCAGCAGTGTTTTTGAAAAAAAGTTATACACCTGAACCTGTTACCTATTACCCTTCCACCTCTTCAACTACTACATTTATTCCTTTTACCACGTTGGGTAAATAAAGCAAAGAAAAAGAAGCCTAAAGTGTGGACATTGACGTTTTTTTCAACTCTCATCTGATACCCTAGAGGGCGAAGGATTAGAGGTAACATGCCGCCCAAAACAAACCAGCAGCATGTGCTACACATATTAAATGATTCTATCACCCATTCTATTGTGAGTCACTCACCTGTTTCTACTTTAGACTCATGATCTGGTCTCTGTTTCTCTTCCCTTCGGTAATGGCTTTTATATCTTCCTAACTATTTATTGTGTAGTCACTTTGTCAATTGATTTACAATTTTTCCACAGAAGCCCTATGGGCCTCTATTCAGCACGTATTACAACCACAGTTACTTATTGGGGATGACTTCTCTATTGATGCTTACTTCTTGTTTTCTGTTTACCGCTGTGCTGCCGCAGTTACCGCCACTTCAGTTCCCGGGGGTGATGGTACCCTAGGTGCCTTCAGCAACTAATATTAGCCATGTTGTTGAATATTGTTGCTTCACCAGCTAGGCCTGCCTAAATTTTCCTACTCTGCTAGAAAAACCCTCACTCTAGCACCTAACTAAGTATAGGGTGCTACAATTGTAAAGTGTGCAATGATGTCAACCAACACCAGGAGAAGAAGGGAATTTGGAAGAGGACCCTGCTTGACACATGGTAGATCTTAAGACAGCCGGAAAATTAAAGTATAAAATTAGAAAATAAAATTCATATGACAGGTCTAATGGGGAGGAGCTCAGAGTTACGATGATCATACATGGTTAGTTTAACTTTGTTCAGTTAGCAGGCTGAAGAAAAAAATGCAGAACAGATTAATCCATCCACCCAAACAAGGTGGATGGAGGAATCCCTCTTTTCGGGACACTGGTCAGCGGCTGAAGCTGATTAGCTGCAGCCACTGATCAAATGAGGATGGCCATGCGCTGATTGAAATTCGGCCAGCCCCTGCTCAGTTGTTCCAATTTCCATCAGCGTATGGCCAGCTTTAGGCTTTAAATTTTAAAACCTTTGACTAATGGCCCGTACACACGATCCAAATATCGTACTACAAATTGTATGACTTTTTTCGCTTAAAGGGGTTGTAAAGGTAAATTGTCTTCCCTAAATAGCTTCCTTTACCTTAGTGCAGTCCTCCTTCACTTACCTCATCCTTCGATTTTGCTTTTAAATGTCCTTATTTCTTCTGAGAAATCCTCACTTCCTGTTCTTCTTTCTGTAACTCCACACAGTAATGCAAGGCTTTCTCCCTGGTGTGGAGAAAGCCTCTTGAGGGGGCGAGCAGGAGTGTCAGGACGCCACTAACACACAGCTCCTTTCTCTATCTGCAAAGTAGAGAGTGTCCTGACTTGCCTGCTCGCCCCTCCCCCATCAAGAGGCTTTCTTCACACCAGGGAGACAGCCTTGCATTACTGTGTGGAGTTACAGACAGAAGAACAGGAAGTGAGCATTTCTCAGAAGAAATAAGGACATTTTAAAGCAAAATCGAAGGATGAGGTAAGTGAAGGAGGACTGCACTATGGTAAAGGAAGCTATTTAGGGAAACATCTTTTTACCTTTACAACCCCTTTAATAGTCGCAAGTAGAAATTGAATAGGTTACTAAAGTCACAAAAATTCTCGTACGACAGAAAAAAAAAATCGGAAGTGATGTCATGTGTTTTCATGTATTTGTATTGTATTTTCGGACGACAACTATACTGACTAAACGAAAATCATATGATCTGGCATCGTACGAGGGATACTTTCGTGCTTGTCCGATCGAATAATATCAGATGAACTGTCGTGATCGGCTCTCGAAAGTAGTGTACACACGATCCGAAAATCGTACGATTCTTCCTCGGATGATATTCGGATCGTGTGTACGGGCCATAAGTATACCTTACTTGAATTCTTGGAAGAACATATTTATTTCCCTATCTAAATTATTTGAATAAGTGGTTTCGATTATCCTCCCTAATTCAAATTAGAGAAAACTGTGATGACTGAGTAAAGAGATTGGAAAATCTAGTGACTTCATCTTTATTTGATAGATTTCTCTTTTTAAGGATTCATTTACACATACTGGTGAGAGACTGAAAATCCTAGTCTGTATTAAAGCATCTGTTCTGGAAAAAGCAATTACAACATCTTATAGTGGAGGGTGATTGATTACTTGCAATGTTCCTTATTTCAAGGACTTATCAGCTGAGTTAGTGTGAGTAGATCTTGGTGTTACTTTCGGGGAGTCTGTCCACTGCGGCTACTAACATCTTATATTAAAATATGTTGTTTGTGTGTTTAGAAATTGTTGCTCAAATAAAAGACACTGAAATGTATCATGGGAAAATGAAGACCAATGCTATGCTATGTTATTTATTATTTATATACTATACAGTATATTGTACCTTAAATGATTATAACTTTTTTTTTAAACTATTGAGTCCTTGAGAAATAGAACATTATAAGAAATCAATCACCTGCTACTAGAATGTTTTCTAGTTGCTTTTTCCAGAGGAGAAGCTTAAAGCGGAGTTCCACCCAAAAATTGAACTTCCGCTGTCTGCATTCCTCCACCCCTCCGGTGTCACATTTGGCACCTTTCAGGGGAGGAGCAGATACCTGTCTAATACAGGTATTTGCTCCCACTTCTGGCAAAAGATTGCGGCGATCTATGCCATGTTCGGCCCCTCCTCCACCCCCTGCTGTCTCCTGGGAGACGCACAGGCCCCAGAAGACAGCAGGGACGACTCAGAACACGCAGCACGACTCACGCATGTGCAATAGGGGACCAGGCTGTGAAGCCGCAAGGCTTCACTTCCTGATTCCCTTACTAGCAATGCTGGTGCCTCCTCCCGGAGCTGAGGGACGGGTCGGCTTCGGGGGCACCCTGGACAGGTAAGTGTCCTATTTTAAAAGTCAGAGCCTGCAGTATTTGTAGCTGCTGACTTATATATTTATTATATATTATATATATATTATAATATATTATATATTATATATTTATTTTTTTAACATACTGTCACCAGTTATTGCCCTTGATCACCGCCACACTGATCACATGATAACGCTGTACTGTGCTGGTGACAGTATGTTTAAAATTGAATTCCTTTATTTTGTCAAAAATTGTGACAAAAAAATGACAACTTCCAAAAACTCAGCATTTTAAGGGCCTCAAGAAATGAGATACGTCATCAGTACATCAGAATTTTCAAATATATACTGTATGTAGCAGAATACATTTTGGCCTAAATTTATGAAGAAATTGGATTTTATTGGATACGTTTTATAACAGGAAATAGAAATTATTGTTTTATTTTCTGTTTACATAATAAAAAATAAAGTGATCGAATACCACCTGCCCTATTTGTGTGAAAAAATGATCTAAATTTCTTTTGGGTACAGTGTCTCATGACAACCAGTGGCGGCTGGTGCTTAACATTTTAAGGGGGGGCGCAAACAAAGGAAAAGAAAAGAAACATCAATTGCAGCCTCACTGTGCCCATCAAACGCAGCTACTGTGCCCATCAATTGCCACCACTGTGCCCATCAAACGCAGCCACTGTGCCCATCAAACGCAGCAACTGTGCCCATAAATTGTGGCCACTGTGCCCATCAATTGTGGCCACTGTGCCATCAATTACAGCCACTGTGCCCATCTATTGTCGCCACTGTGCCAGCAATTGTCGCCACTGTGCCATGCCATCAATTGTCGCCACTGTGCCATCAATTGTCACCACTGTGCCATCAAACGCAGCCACTGTGCCATGCCATCAAGCGCAGCCACTGTCCCATGCCATCAAACGCAGCCACTGTGCCATGTCATCAAACGCAGCCACTGTGTCGTGCCATCAGTTGTCGCCACTGTGCCCAACAATTGTCACCACTGTGCCCATCAATTGTCGCCACTGTGCCCATCAATTGCCGCCAGTTTGCCCCCTCAAAAACCGCCAGATTGCTCCCCCCCCCGTCGCCCGGCACTTAACTTTCTTAGGTCAGCCATCCTCCCTCCACGCTCCCTCGATGTCTTCTCCCAAATCCCACCCTCGATGTTGCTTCAGCCAATCAGGTTACCAGTAATCAGACCCGGTTAACCTGATTGGCTGAGACGTGTGTCAGTGTTAACCAGGGAATGCACAGCATGTGCGTCCCCTGGTTAACTATTTGGAACCCGATTAGAGCCAACAGGCTGTAATCGGAAAGCCGCTGGCTCTGATAGACACTTCCAAAAACCAACAAACTGCTGTTATTCAGATGGCCAGCGCTCACCTGGGGGCCGGCCATCTGAATAGTGGGCGGCAGCGGCGCTGGCGACAATACATAGATTCATGCAATGCATGAATCTATGTATTGTAGACTTGAGTGACCGCGCAGGGTAGAGAGGGGGGCGACGCTCCTGCGCCCACTATGAACGCACCTCCGCTGATGACAACACAATTACCAGTTAAAGTAGCGCAGTGCTGAAGAGCAAAAAATGCCCTGGTCACAAAGGGGGTTAAACCTTCCAGAGCTGAGGTGATTAAAATAAGCATACCCAAGGGTCATTTGTTGTCTTTATGTTGTGCCACTGTTGTTGTTAGGTGTCTGTGTTCTAAGAATTCTCATTTTACTTGAAATTCCTTATATTTACCATGAAATTGCAGAAATAGGTATATATTAGCTGATGTTCTCAAACTTCCTCCTACAGTACATATAATTACGCTTCATTCACTGATGATTACTATTTGCAGTGGATATTATATTTAACCACATTCAGTCAGTACAATTCTTAATCCTATAATTACAATCAGAGTTACATAGTGTGCTTAAAAGTTTGCTTTTGTTTGAATTAGATGTCCTCACAATATTTGTCATAGCTTTCCATATTAATACCACAGAAATCCTTTCATTCTCTCTGTGGATGTTTTGTCATGGCAGTCTAATAAGATAATTGCTTTAATTATATGGAAGAGGAAAACTACCACACTCTCAGTGAAGCAATATGTATTTTGGTTGGCTTCCAAAAGTGTATCCGAGATTTGTCTAATACAAAAATAATCCTTAAAATGTTCTCTTCTGAATGAAAGTATAGCAAATAATATTATGGTAAGCACTAGGGTCAATCAAATGTTGGCATTCATACATTCTTGTGAGTACATACATAACTTTTCAGACATGGATTATTAAGGGCTTCTTTATACTTACTTTGGTCTCTGAAAAGTGATCCACAACAGCTCTCTTTTCACAGAATTGTACAAGAGAGGCTTAAGGCCCGTACACACGATCAGATTTTCCAACAATACTGGTCCGACGAACGGGTTTTATCGGACAATCCGACCGTCTGTATGGTCCATCGGAAAAATTGTTGTCGGAATGTTGACGCTGTGCATGCTCTCAAACTTTCGGACAACAAATGTGTTACGTCGGATCATCCGATCGTGTGCACAGTCCGTCGGATTAAAATCCAATTTACAAACACGCATGCTCAGAACCAATGCTAAACATCAGACAACATTAGCAGAAGTTGACCAAAGCGTGGCGGTAAAAAGCTGAAAAACCACGTCATTTGGTGAATGTTGGCTGAAAATGTTCTGCCGTGTGTATGCAAAACAAGTTCACGGCCAACACCCCTTGGGACAAAAATCCACGGAAAAGTCAGATGGAAGTCCGATCGTGTGTATGAGGCTTTATAGGCACTTGAGAGGTGAAATTACTACCTCCTCAGGCCTGTTTTTTTTTTTTAACTACTGAATAGTGTTTTTGAATGGGAATACCACGCTGCAACAGTGATCAAATGCAGGTGCAGCGTGGCTCTTTCATTTGAATAGGTTGCATTTGGCAGCAGTACTGACATGGGGTATACATTTTGCAGTGGCTGCAGACAGAATAACAACAGAAAATCCAGAAAAACACATTTCACAAAAGTTATAAATTGATTGCATCTTAAGGACCGAAATACGTTTTTGACCCCTTTGCAAAACATGATTTAATACTTGGTGGCAAAACCCTTGTTGGCAATCACAGAGGTCAGATGTTTCTTGTAGTTGGCCACTAGGTTTGCACACATCTCAGAAGGGGTTTTGTCCCACTCCTCTCTGCAGATCCTCTCCAAGTCATGGAGGCTGACTTGGAGAGGTTGAGGCTGACATTTGGTAACTCAAACCTTCAGCTTCCTCCACATATTTTCAATGGGATTAAGGTCTGTAGACTGGCTAGGTCACTCCAGGACCTTAATGTGCTTCATCTTGAGCAACTCCTTTGTTGCCTTAGCCATGTGTTTTGGGTCATTGTCATGCTGGAATACCCATGCATGACCCATTTTCAATACCCTGGCTGAGCAAAGGCGGTTCTCACCCAAGTTTGACGGTACATGGCCCCTTCCATTGTCCCTTTGATACGGTGAAGTTTTCCTGTCCACATATCAGAAAAACACGCCCAAAGCATAATGTTTCACCTCCATGTTTGACGATGGGGATGGTGTTCTTGGAGTCATAGGCAGCATTCCTCCACCTCCTCCAAACACAGGAGGGGTGGGTTGATGCCAAAGAGCTTGATTTTGGTCTCATCTGACCACAACACTTTCATCCAGTTCTTCTCTGAATCATTCAGATGTTCATAAGCAAACTTCAGATGGGCCTGTACATGTGCTTTCTTGAGCAGGGGGATATTGCGAGCGCTGCAGAATTTCAGTCATTCATGACATAGTGTGTTACCAATTGTTTTCTTGGTGACTATGGTTCCAACTGCCTTAAGATCATTGACAAGATTGCCCCGGCCATTCACAGCGCACAGCGCGGCTCGTGCATGTGCAGTGCACGCCCGGCTGTGAAGCCACAGCTGGGCGTCCACAGTTAGAATGCCGGTGCCGCGGAGAGGAGGGGGAGAGGAGCGAGGCTTTATGCGCCCGCATCGCTGGACCGTGGGACAGGTGAGTGTCTGATTATTAAAAGTCAGCAGCTACATTTTTTGGAGCTGGTGACTTTTAAATGGGTGGAACTCCACTTTAAGTTATAAAACCTGAAAAATATACACATAAACAAAGAAGATAGGTGTTCAATCACATCATGTCTAGTTATAAGTTTCAAAGGATTGACATAGGTTAATGGTTAATACCACCATCACAAATACACAGCTCCAGTGATATAGATGAGCAGTTAGGAAATAATATGAAACATTTAAAGTTTTAGGGCCAAATCCTCAAAAGGGATACGCAGGCGGAACTGCTGTTCAGCCTGCGTATACCTGTGCCTATCTTTGGAACTGATCCTCAGAAGCAGTTTTCCAAAGATAGGCAGAAGATCCGACATCTGTAAGAGACTTACACTGTCGGATCTTAGGATGCAGTACCGCATCCGCCGCTGGGGGCATTTCGTGTCGAAATGCCGCCTAGCGTATGCAAATGAGGACTTACGGAGATCCACAAAGCTTTTCAGCTTTGTGTTTTCTGCGTAAGTTTACGTTTGCATACGTAAAATTAGTTCTGCTTTTACAAAGTGTAAACTAGTAACACCTTGTAAAAACAGACCTTTTTTTCGATCACCGCAATTTTTTTTTAATTTTTTTTTTTTTTTTTCGGCGCGTATCTTTTTTTTTACCCGACGCAACTTTATTGTCCCGTCGCAATCCACAAAGCCCGTCGTAACGTAATTTCACGCGCTGCCCATCGGGAAAATGACGTCACAAGCATGCGCAGTACGGCCGGCGCGGGAGCGTGCCTCATTTAAATTGTCATCGCCCCCTGGAGAAGAGGACCGCCTTGCGCCGGGAGAATTTAAGTTACACGGCCTGAAATTTCTAGGTAAGTGCTTTGTGGATCGGGCACTTAGGTAGAAATTTTAAGGCAGTGTAACTTAAATGGGAAAAGATAAGTTAGGCAGGATCTTTGAGGATTTGGCCCTTAGTTCTTCATGACATAACATGTCAGGGGTGTGGCCTAGGCACAGCCGGGCTAAGGCTGCTACTACATGTGTGACGGGCAGACTTAGATGGTGTGTGTCGATCGGGATACCTTTTTTGCCTACAGATAGCATAGAGTCAGGACGGACTCTTTACCCAGCCTGCACCCATAGCACAATCCATCCGACATGGCTGCAGAAGCCTGAGCAGAGACCCAAAGCTTTATACAGGTTCACAAGAAACATTTAAAGCCTTCCCTTCAGTCTTGCACAATTGTACAGGCTCCTCTCACGAGTTGCCGAACGTCGGTGTGGCTCTATACGGCGCCTGCGCACTGACGTTCGGCTACTTTCGGAAACTGGTGACGCGCTGTATGCGACGGTCGGAAGGCTGTCAATCAAATAGGAACGCCCAGTCCCACAGCCCATACCCGGAAGTGGCGGAGAACATCTATCTGTAAAACGGTAAGTACTGCATTGATTTTAAACAAAACACCCAATTCTGCTTTCCGTAATTAGGCCCAATCTAATGTTAAAAATTTATTTTTTTGGGTGAACCTCCACTTTAACTTTATGTTCATTGTTTCGATGATGCTATCTATCCATCTTGTTTTCTGTCATCCTCTTCTCCTTTTTCCTTCCATGTTTCCCAGCATCAGGGTCTTTTCCAATGAGTCCTCTCTTTGCATTAGGTGACCAGAGTATTTTAGTTTCAGCTTCAGGGTCTGTCTTTTCAGTGAATATTCAGGTTGATTTCCATCAGGATTGACTGGTTTGATTTTATTGTCATCCAAGAGACTTTTAAGACTCTTCTCCAACACCATAATTCAAAGGCATCAATTCCTTGGGATTTAGCCTTCCTTTTGATCCAACTTTCACAGCTATTGGTTACTACTGCGAATACCATAGCTTTGACCAGAGCTTTTTTTCTCAAAAAATAGGTGCAGGAACTCAACCACCACTCCATTCAAATTTCACAAACAGTAGGAGGGTCTTAAAGGGGCATTAAATACCAGGATTGCATTACATACAGAGTGCAGAGTTCAGAGGGTTACACACAGAGTGTAGAGTTGTCACTTGTAAACACAGAAACCAAATTTCTGTGTTTACAAGTGATTGTGGTGAGCGGGCACCAAAGGGTCTGAGCCAGAGGTGGTGGAACTGAGTTCCCCCAAGTTCCCCCTGAAAAAAGGTCCTGGCTTTGACTATACAGAATTTTGTCAGTAGGGTGATGTCTCTGGTTTTTATAATGTTGTCTAAGTTTGACATTGCTTTCCTCCCAAGAAGCAAGCGTCTCCTAATTTCATGGCTACAGTCACCGTCTGCCGTGATCTTGGAGCTTAGGAAAATAAAATCTGTCACTGTTTCCATTTTTTCTCCTTCTATTTGTCAAGGAGTTATGGGACTGGTTGCCATAATCTTAGTTTTCTTACTGTTCAATTTCAGGCCAGCTTTTGCGCTCTCCTCTTTCACCTTCATTAAGAGACTCTTTAGTTATTCATGTTCTGCCATTAGTATGGTATCGTCTGCATATCTCAGGTTGTTGATATTTCTCCCTGCGATCTTAATTCTGGCTTGTGATTCGTTGGCCCTGGCATTTTGCATGATGTACTCTGCATATAAGTTAAATAGGTAAATAAAGAAATAATACAAATGTAAGTTTTGGGTTATACCTCTTTAACTAAAAGATTAGAGAATAAACATTGTTGTGTTATACTATGTGATTTATTATTGCTCTGTGTCTTTAAGCTCTGTTCACTTTTGTTTAGCTGAACTCTCTCTCCCACCGTAGTTCTGTATATTCCCATCCCCTTCTTGTCTCTCATTCATTTGCTCAGTATACCACCTTGCTGTAACACCTTCCCATGTGGCTTACAACACCAACGTTTTTCTACCTATGAATATCCATCATTAAACTGAACATTTGAAAGGATTCATCGTCTGTCTCTCTAAGGACCTGTACACACGATCAGTCCAATCCAATGAAAACGGACTGAAGGACCGTTTCATCAGTCTAAACCGACCGTGTGTGGGCCCCATCAGCCTGTTATCCTTCGGTCCAGAAATTTAGAACTTGCTTTAAAATTGAACTGATGGACTGGTAACGATAGGTCAAAACTGATGGTTAGTACACAAAAGCATCGGTTCCAAATCCGGGCATGCTCAGAATCAAGTCGATGCATGCTTGGAAGCAATGAACTTCGTTTTTTTCAGCACGTCGTTGTGTTTTATGTCACTGCGTTGGACTCGATCGGTTTTTGAACCGATGGTGTGAAGGCACATCAGACCATCAGCCTTCGGACCGTTCTCATCGGATGGACTGATCGTGTGTACAGGGCCTAACAGTGAGTTTATTCATTGAGTTTCGCTCTCTGAATTGATGCAAGGGATAAATAGAATACCAGGTCGTGTAAGGCCTATATGAAGCTTGAGATAAAGTTTATGGCCTTGTAGTTGAGTCAGAACAATTGTACAAATACGTTGAAAAGTCAGAGTGCCCATACACGACATTATCCTTAGACATGAGTGATTTTAGCCCCTCATAAATGGTTAATGCTAAATAACTGCACATTTTTAATTCTGAGTGTTGTTTTCTTAGATATCAGAATGACTGATCTTGCCCCTTAACTCCTTCCCAATTATCACCAACATCATGACCTTATTAAGCTTCAAAGAAAATTAAGCTCTGATAGTGTGAAACGCATCAAGGCATTTATGGATCATTGTTTTCTGTGTAACCCATTCTTAAATACACCTCCCAGTTCTCTTGTTAACCCCACGTAAACTTGTTTTCTTTGAAACAATGTATGATGAGGTCGATTGCAGGTCTATTTATTTGTAACTGGGGAGGAGAAGTATTATCCAGCCTGATTTGCACATGTATGTTCAGCTTTAGTGTCTAATATAGTATATACAGAAGTCACAAGAATATTATTTCTGATCAATATCAAACGTCAGGGAGTGTACAGAGTGTTTTTCCCAGTGACACAATGTACATACAATCTCCTTGTATACATAAGGAGAAAGATAGTGATTCCTTTGATCTGCAATGCATACAGTTAAGATTTAGTTCTCAAAACAGCGTATTCATAACAGGCCTATTGAATGTGTCTCTTCTGTACACATGCCTGTCTATTCAAGAACATTTGCTCTTGCTTTCATTCTCAGTCAAGGAGATATGACTGCCAAGTGTCAATACCCTACAGCATGACTGGGCCTATGAAGAAAGAGGTGTATGCAGAGCCATTGTTTAAACAAGAAGTAACCAGTTAGCAAAATAAAAAATAATCTTGAGTGTTGATTGACAGAGCTGAACTAATCCTTCTAAATTGAAGACAACCAATGTCCTTTTCTGACAAACTGTCAAGGACTAGGCTCTAAAGTGCTGCAGGTGTTGTTGTGTAAAAAGTGCAATGCAATTAAAAAAACAGATATAAATAGCTAAGTCATAAAACTAGAATGCACGTTCAAGAGTCAGTGTTTTATAAAAACTCTGTTTGTGAATATTAAACCACAAGGTCATGTTTTTAACTCAAATTTGGACCAAGGTGACCAGATTTTTTAAAATGAACATATTTTTACTTTACTAGTAATGACGGAAATCAGCGACTCTCTGCCCGTCGCCGCTGCCACCCGCCTCACAGCCTGTCAATTCTTAAGCCTCGTACACACGATCAGATTTCCATCGGACAAAGTCGTGATTTTTTTTCCGAAGGGCGTTGGACGTGAACTTGTCTTGCATAAAAACGGCAAAACTTTGTTGGCTAACAAACAGAAACAATGTGTTTTTTTCTGCTCTTTAGTGCCACCCTTTGGGCAACTTCTGCTAATGTTGTCTTATGGTTAGCATTGGTTCGGAGCATGCGTGTTTGTACTTTGGATTTTTTTCCGACATACTTCTGTATACACGATCGAATAATCTGACAGCACACATTTGTTTTCTGAAAATTTGAAAGCATGCTATTAATTCCAACAACAATTGTCCGATGGAGCATACAAACGGTCGGATTTTCTGACAAAACCCTGCCATCACACAATTCCTGTCAGAAAATGTGATCGTGTGTACGAGGCTTTACTCTCCGGGCCCCGGCTACTACTGGGTGGGGAGCATAGGAAGATCACTCCGCCAGGGAAGGCAAGGAGATAAGCAGGAAGGCGGCTGGCCGGGACTGAGCCAAGGCAGAAGAACATGCGAGTGGAGCTGAATGGGTATGCGCCCGATACTGAAGAAATAGTCCCTCCGCTCTGATCAGCACATGATTATCAGAAAGGGGCCCAGATAATGGAAAAAATACACCCCCCTAAGCTAGTAGATGCGGTGGAACGGTGGAACAGCTCTGGTGAACGGAGTGAACCACAACTGCGGTTAGCAAGGATTTCAATGCACTTCTTTATGTGAGAATTCAGTATTGGACCCCATGCGTCACTCCATACAAACAGGAGTTTGGGGGTTTTCTACATCATCTCTCGCTCAAATAAAGAAAGGCGTTTAGCTACTAAGGATGGAGGCATTACAACATGCGACCAGAGCTTAGCGTTTTAAAATTATAGTATACACTTTAAAGATTCCAATGCACCTCTATATGCAAGTGATTATCAGTACGGGACCCCAGGCGTCACTCCACGCAAACAGGAGTTTGGGGGTTCTCTACATCATATCACTTAAACATATAGAGATGTATTAGACCACTAAGGGAGTTGGTATGAAATACCATCAACCCTTAGCATAGAAAAGTTAGAGCGAACATGTTCAACAAGTTAGGGCAAGGCCCATAAGCAAATAGCACTTATGTCAAGCACGTAGTAAATAGGAGTTGTAGAGACAACTAATATTTGCATATAAGAGGCAAAATAACTCAGGTAATTTGAGAGTAGATGTCCATTTAAGATATTCCTTAGTAAACAATCATAGACACAACAGTCTATCCCAAGTAGTTTGTTAATAGCCACAAGCCATAATAAATATCAGCAATTGTTTTAGGTGGAAAGTATGCAGCAGATGTTTCTATAGAACTACAAGTGACACAATTGCTACTTATCCGTTTGCAGGGCTTTAGTGTAGCAACAAGGGATTCCATAGCGTAGGGTGTCAGTAAGGAAGGTCTCAAAGGTTGTCCCCAGCAAACACAGTCTGTTGCAGAAAATGTAGCGGAATTGATGCAGGAGTTGCAGGCTGGTCAGAGTTTCAGCATGGGGAACGTTGGCACCATTGGTTGTAGCATGGACGAGCTATGGCTGACAATAATAGGACGGTGTGCAGTCAGCACACCGCTCTGTTTATAGCAAGGGGCAGCTGCAGTGCATAAGCACTAATTAAAATGAAACCGCTGTTAGTTGCAGCGCACTTCCACATTCCACGGTGGAACGCACGCGGCGCCACGTGCGATGACGCCATTGCGCGGTCGCCGCGCAGGAAACGCCTGTAACAAACGGGGGGGGGAGGTGTAATTCAGATTTTTCTTATTTTTTATTCTGCACTGACTGTCTTTGAAATTGCCCCAGCCCCTGTTTAAATCCAGTCCGGGGACAAAACCGGGGACAAACTTGGTCCGGGGACAGTGTCGTCAATCCGGGGACTGTCCCCGGAAACCAGGAATGTCTGGTCACCCTACATTACAGTGAGAATACAGCATCTGGAGGCAACTTCCGTGCAGCTCCTCACTTCCAAAGTTCAACAACTGCTGGGATAAATTCTATACTACAGCTAAAGCTTTTTCATTTTAGTCTAGAAGATTTGCACTAGGAGAGAAACACAAAGGGAGGCCATAGTTGAAAGATATCTCTCTGATAATTGTTTTGTTTTGCTGTTGTAAGGCCCTCCAGTTTCAAAGCAGGTGCTGAAGTCACCAGATGGATGTAACCATCAAAACCCAAACAGCTCATGCAACCTTCACCAGAAAACCTTTTCTTTAGAGAAGTTGGGTCTTTATTTAGACATCTAAGATAATCACAGTTCAAAGTTTTGGTATCACACAAGATTCCTCCATCAAGGCAAAGTAATGTAACTTGTGATCTTTTCTCCTCGATGATGAAAAGGTAGGGAGATATTCGCCTTTCCTAAAACTAGTCATCTGAGCATCAGAACCTGGCACAGCAACAAACATGCAGTACTTTAAATCCTCACCTCTGCTCCACAGCAGGCAAAATAACTTGGACCAGGCCGTAGGGAGATTTTGCAGTGAGATGGGAAACATCCCAATGTGATGAGGAGAACCGTTAAATGATAGAGGCGTTTATAAATGTAAAATTACTAGGTGACAGTTAAAAAATGTGACAAGCGATTTTATGGTCACCTTTGTGCACAACTGTGCACAAAAGTGGCCATACAGAAAGGAGGGGCCAGGAGCACAGATGAGGGACCCGCGAAGAAGTAGGGCCTGAGTATGATCAAGGAAGCTACATACAGCAGCACCAAATGGAGAAGCATTGATTCTGACTGAAAAATTCCTTGTCAACAATAAGAGACTTCTAAACAAGGCTCCGATGAATAGGGAAACCTTGAAATGCGTTAGCCGATGTGACTACAAGTGTTGTGGATTTTCACATATGGATTTTAGCGGATGATTTTATGATAATGCTACAACACATGAACTGGTTTGTGAGTGTATTCACCTCTAGTTTAATAAATAAAAGCATGTATTGAGGATAATGCACTAGGACTATGCATGCTCTGTGTTCTTCTATGCTTTCAGTTCATTTGGACTTCCCCAGTCTTTGGAAGGCAGCAAGGTGTGCATTATCCACATATACTAACATGTCAAGATAAGAGTCTGATAACACATTGGGACTTACCGCACAGCACAGGAGAGTGAACATTCTGAACATTGATATATGAATAGGCCTTATCTGTACTGAGGGGGTAGTCTGGGAGAGGTGATTTTGGGACATTAGGGAAAATCTGTACTGAGGTGAATATGAGCTTATGCGGAGGGTTGATTTGTACTGGGAAGAGGGGGTCATATTGGTTAAATCTGTAAAATGGACTGTGCGTTACACACTTCTGACCCCTGACACTGAGAGGAGTTTATAAGAATTGGAGCAGCCAAAATCTGGAGCAGCTGTGCATGACAACCAGTCAGCTGCTAGTTTGGCCATGGCCCTTTGTCTGAATGGACACACAGAGCAACGGTTTGGCTCGGGAGCCCCCATAGCAAGTTGCTTGCTGTGGGGGCACTTGGCAGGAGGGAGGGGCCAAGAGTGCAGATAAGGGACCCAAGAAGATGAGGATCGGGGCTGCTCTGTCCAAAAGACTTTAGAATCATTTTAACTGAAGCTAGAAGTTGATTAGTTGCCATGCACAGCTGCTCCAGATTCTGTCGGCTCCAGTTTTGATAAATTCTTTCCTGTTTTACATTTTATACTCCTCATTACTGCAATCTATGTACATTGCTCCAGAAGTTCTTCTTTAGGCTGTGTATAGAAAAGAATATGTATGAACAGTTTCATTTTATTCAAAAGAGTTTGCTGAGGTTTGTGTCTTCTCTTTAACATCATTTAGCAATGTGAATGGTACACATGAGACTTGTTACTAACCAAGTGTATCATTCATTGTTAGTAGGTTTGATTCAAGGTGGGTTTATAAAACATGAATAAAGTTCAGGTACCGAATCTGAACCCCATTGGAACCAAATGTTAAAAAACAGTAATGTCCATTTTCTAGACTGTAGGCAAGGGGTTGTCAAACAAATAACATTGAGGGGAGGGGGGCTTAAGCACTGCTATATAGAATATTTAAAAAATAAATAAAAATGCCCTAGAAATTCTATATATAGCCCTACAGAACAGACAGTCAGTGCCCAGTCCACATGGGCTTTGCTGCTTAACTGCAGACAGGAACAGGAACTTTATTATACAGAAAAAATACATTTAGTCTTAGAGTTTAACCATAGAAAACATAAACATATAAACACTGCCATCTATTGGCTGATATAGTTGTTGCACAAAATACATAGACAATGTATTCCAAAAAGAGAAAAAAAAAAATTAGTGGGCGAGGAGCAGTTATTTTTATAATGCTTAAACATCAACTTTAAATATGCAAAATTTCAGCCCTGGACCATTTGGCTGCCCAAAGACCAGAACACTTTTTGCAATTCGGCACTGCGTCACTTTAACTGACAATTGCGTTGTGCGGCGTGGCTCCCAAACAAAATTAACATCCTTTTTTTCCCACAAATAGAGCTTTCTTTTGGTGGTATTTGATCACCCCTGCATTTTTTATTTTTTGCGTTATAAACAAAAATTTTGAAAAAAAAAAACAATATTTTTTACTTTTTGCTATAATAAATATCCCCCAAAAATATATAAAAAAAAATATGTTTTTCCTCAGTTTAGGCCGATACGTATTGTTCTTGCAATAAGCGTTTATTGATTGGTTTGCGCAAAAGTTATAGCGTCTACAAAATAGCGGATAGTTTTATGGCATTTTTATAAACCTAAACCATGCCTAGCCAGATGCCCTCAACATGGGGGGGAGTAACTGACTAGGGGGCACCCTCATAAAAAAAAAGGCCCACAAAGTACACCCATCGCCAGTGATGTCAATCTGCAATGCAGATCCATGTCAATCACTATAATGGGCTTCTGATGCCCGCCGAAAGAAAAAATCCTCCAACCGATGAATAAATCTGTTCTTGTCGCTGACTAGCTGCAAATGACATCTCCAGGGGCCCTGATGCTAAAAGTAAATAATGCTGCAAGATTTCCTGGGTGACGTCAATGACCATATTGGGTTAGTGATGTCATCACCCTGTTCCATCCCTTCACGTTCAGGTATTCTAGGTCACTAAATGAATAGGGCCTGGTGATGTCACTGGTTGTCAAGGACACAGATAGTGCCTGTACCCACTGATTTCTTAGCAACCATTGACCGAAAGAAACCTGTTATCTATAGTAGCAGTGGAAATACTGCTGCAATGTATGACTTTTACTTGCTACTGAATGAGCAAAAAGTCCAGAGCTTGGACAAATGCCCAAACAGCCAAAGTTTGGCCCAAACCTGTGTTCAGACTGAACCTTAAGGTCATTCCCAATTGCCTGCCGGTTTTAGGGTCCAGTGTTTAAGACCCCTATCTCCAGCTCACATAGGTTCTTCTTAGTATACTTTAAAAGATTTCTTGATTTATATCATAATTTTCTTACCTACCTCACTACCTAAAGAGCTCCTTATGAGGTGTAAAGAGACTGTGTATATTTACCCAAATATCATTTGATGGAAAATTGTTTTTTTTTTAAGATGCATATATTTATCAGAAAGCTCTTGCATCTCACAATCTGCATGCTGCTTCAACAACAAATAGTCACTGAATATTGTAATGGTACTAAATATAATATACATCCACTGAATAAAGGGCATTATGTCTGCAAGCACTTGCCGGGGCGATATCGGTGAAATTATGGCATTACTAGAAATCTGAAGCAGGGCATGGAAATTAGTTTTTCCTGGGAATCTCAATGAGATGGTCTTCGAAATGGTAATATGAAATATGCCAGGCTGTTTGAACAGTAATTACTAAGGCCATAAAATTGTAATACTGAGAAATACGGGTAAAAAGGTCACTGCTGAGATGAATTCTTACTTTTGGGTTAAGTATACATAATGTTTTGTAAATTCTGTCCTCATCATGGGAAGATATTAAAGCATCAATAGTGGCAGTGATTTTATTTTCCTTTCTCTATCTCAGGTTTATATAGAATAGTGGGCAACAGAGAAAAACAAGTGTTGTGTTAAAAGAAAAATTGTAAAATTAATATTTTAAACCTTTTTTTTTAGATTAGGAAAGGCTTTCTTATTTCGTTGGCTATGTCCTGCTGGAGAGATTTCCATTCACTTAAAGTGTTACTAAACCCACAACAGTAAAACCAGTCTGTATATGCAGTAAAGCATGCTTGTTATACTCACTGTGGAACCTAAGGGGTTAAATCCTCTGCATTGTGTAAAAAGCCTGTTTGATCCCATCTTCTCTGTTCCTCCCCTTCTTACGCTGTCCCAAATCCATCTCCTGATAAGATAGAGCCTTGGGGACAAGCTGCACATGCTCAGATTGGTGTGTATTGCTGAAGAGTTTTTTTCTTGGGAAAGTGCATGTGATCAGCACAGGGCCAATCAGCACTGTCCAGACAGAGGGCCAGGGGTCCGCAGCCCCATAGGACAGCGAGAGCAGAATGTAAACTCCTCCTACAAGCTTTAACCAGACACTGATAGAAGTTACAAGACTGCCCTAGCTGCTGATGAAAAAAGGTATTTAGCAGTTTATATTTACTAAAACGATTGCATTTCCATGTTCTGTATACTGTGGGAGACCAAATATAGTGAATGCAGGTTCCTGGGTATAGTAACAATTTTACTTCTTATCCTGTAGATATAACAGAAAATCTGAGGAAATCTCTTCAAGGCAAGGGAAATTACAGTCTTAGAAAACTGCCACCAGAACAGCAGTCCCCATTGGATGATTTACCAGTTCTAGCTCTAGTGACAAATACAGTATTTACAGCTTTCAATAAAACAATTTCAGTGTCTGTGCACCTATTATGTACTGACCTCCTTCAGAAGTTTCTAGCACAGGTTTTAGTACTGTGACAGTCACACAGTTTATCGAGCATCACCACTGGGCTCACTAAGCTGGAACAAGCAAGGAGCAAGAGAAGTCAGAGGGAAGGTAGGCCTCTTAATCAGCATTCTTGTTCTCGGTCAGTACCTTAAACTTATATTGAAGCCATTTAATTAGCCTGACAACCAGGCATTTAGCATTTAAAGATGGGAGGCGACAGTAGCCTTTTTATTTATTTTCCTTCTTTATAAAAAAAAGGAAAAGATGAAAAAAAAAAGATGAAAAGCCTCTCTACCCCACGCTGAGGAAGTTCCGCCCATAGGAACGTAACGCGTAATTTTGTATTTTGTATTATTCAGTATTTGGGGTATATTTGTAATTTTTAATTAATTTTAGTATTTTTATCTTTTTTAATATTAATATTATATATCTTTATCTTTTACATTTTCATATGACTAGATTCTGTGTGTATATTATTGTAATATTATATATACCTATTGCAGACTTGCTCTGTATAAAAAGGGATTAAGATTTTTTATATATTTTTTAATTTCCCTTTAAGGTTTCATATAAAGGTTTTTAATACGTTGTGAATTATACTGGATTTATCTGCTAAGTCTAGTAGTATCCTTTATTGTAATGGTGAGGCGATCGTGGTTGACGTCACGTCTAAAATAATTTTTAAATTATTTTTTCCATATTTATAAACCTGCCGGTCCTTCTTTAATTAGGTGGACCGTTTCTTCCTGTGCTTTGTGCTATTGCATATTAGTTGCCGTTTTATTAATTGGCCACTAGATGGCGCGGGTTAGCAGGAATTGGTGTGTTGCGATGGCAACAATACACTATATATGACGCCGCGGGACGTTCACGTTAGCCTCTCTACCCCACGCTGAGGAAGTTCCGCCCATAGGAACGTAACGCGTACGAGGGGGAGGAGCTTCGTGACGTCACCCGCGCTCGCCGACCCAACGCTGAAGTGTGAGCTGTGTTAGATCCGGAAGCCCTGGAGCTCCGTGCTGTGCTGCCACGCTCTACACTCGGCTTTGAGTGTTATTGAATGTGAGTTCATTTTGATTTATATCTTTCATTAAATCCAGTTTTAAAACAGAGAGCACTAGTTTGTCCCCTTTCTGTTTTATATAAATTCTCCATGGTCTCTGGGAGTGCTGAGCCGTTTTGCTGCCTGCTGCCTGCTGTACATCTCTTTAACTTGGACGTGTCCTGTATTTGCCTTGGAGGTTTTCAAAAAGCTTTGTGACCTAGCCATGGTCGAATGGCTGAGGTGAGGGGCCATCTGTAGTTAGTGGTGGAGGAACCTTTCCTGTTGATCACCGTTTCTGATGTTCATCACTAATAGTCACTTCATTATTTGGAGCACCTTTGGACTTTTCACTGATGCACTTTATGGACTTTTCTTTGTGCCATTATCAGAATCTTTATATTTGATCACTTTTGATGTTATTTAAATTATTTTCTACCATCACTTGTCAGGTCCACATGTAATATGTCTTTTGTATGCAGCACACAATTAAACCCTGGATTGTTCCATTTTAGAGCCATCCAACCTTTCCATCACGCTCAAGCCCGGAAGAAGGGGGAGATCTTTGAGCCCCTGAAACACGTTGGCTCCTCTTTGTTGTCCTCTTGGAAGCAAATGTCAATTTCAATTGACTCTCACACTTTTGTGCATGTGAATCTTTGTGTCTGGGCTCCCTGCTTTTGGGATACCCCACTTTTATTGAGAGCCTTACCAGAGCCACCAGGGGAGATTTACTAAAACTGATGCACACAGAATCTGGTGCAGCTGTACATAGTAACCAATCGGTTTCTAGGTTTTATCAGAAAAGCTTAACTAAACAAACTGAAGTTAGAAACTGATTGGTTACTATGCACAACTGAAACAGATTCTGTGTGCACCAGTTTTAGTAAATCCCCCCACTGTGCCTCATCACATTCTGCTTGATCTACCAATAGCTGTAATTCAGTGCCTCATTTTCTCTTGTAGCTCAGATCAAGATCACTACAATTCTTTTCTGCCATTGTTCTGTTAGTTCCCATGGCTTTTAAACAATAAAGACTGAAGTTCCGATTCATCAGCAGTCTCAGTTATATTTCCTTATTTTGCCTCATGTGTATGTTTATATGTCTTTCAATAATTATGTTGCGTTAGACTCCTAAATCATTAATAAATATAATGCAAAATTGGAAAATTAATATCACAAATAAAGTCCATCAAATGAGAGATAAAAAATTGATGTGAAACTGTCAAACGATGCACCCAAAAGATGTGATAGGAGAAAGATGACTTCCACCACTAAACACACTGCCGCTTATCGACTTCCAATGATCTCCTATCACGGGAGATCACAAGCTCTTTCGGCTTTATACCCAGCCCGGGCCTTTGGCAAACACAGCAAAGGTCACAGTAGATTAAACCACTCAAATGGACATATTGCCACACGATACCCATTAAGAAATAAAGGCTAGTGTAAAATCTTTGTGGTAATTCAATAGATAAAAAAGTATTGCACTTACAATTGGGTAGAATATATAAAGCATAAAAAACACGCTGGCCGGCTCTCAAATGCAGCCCGTCACTCCAGGACCTGCATGAACGTGGTGACGTCAGCACATCGCTCCCTAATGTTTATATGTGTATATGGTTTGGGTTCCCTAATAAATGACAGTGGTCGTAAGGTAGGGTCCATTAATTGAATGATGCCATTTGGCACACATTAAGGCCCCTTTCACACAGGGTGGACTCCACCAGTGGAACCGTCTGCTCAGCAGGGAATCTCTCCGCTGATTCCCCAGACGGATGGGGAATGGATCTCCAGCCATCTGTTTTTAGCAGACAGGATCAAGTCAGATGTTGCCAGGTGAACGTTGACATCCGCCGCTCCACTGGTTGGATAACAGGCGGACCCGATCAGTAGGTCCATGTGAACAGGTAAGGTTAATTTCCTGAAGAAAGATTTCTTTGTCCTGGCTGCAGTCTCAGGATGAGAAACCTTTTTGCTACCAATAGTGCCACATTTATGGGAGATTATAGTTAGTATTCATGCAAAGAATCAAAAATCAAAGTCTATCTATTTCTTATATTTCCAATTTAAAAAAAGCAAATAAGCCTCTGACAGTAAAGTTGAGAAATCTTATCTGTTTAGACAGTTAACCAATGCGTTTATTTTTACCAATAAGATACATGTTTGCAACAAGCAGAGCAAATTAATGCTATAGGGAGGACACAGAGTAAGCATGGTAGGTCAATTGTAATTAAGTCAGCTCCTCCAAAAAGTAAATTCTAAAATTGGATGGAGGCCAGTGACTGTAACATTGGCAATACTACAAACACAGAGAATGCTACTGAGGTCTGGATTTACCATTGATAAAAGGGAAATCCAGATGTGGGGGGATTGGAACTTGATCCATTGAACGTGTAGTGAGTAAATGTGCATTAAAGCTACAGAAAGTCATCCAACAGAAATTCAGTGGCAGATAAGCACCGAATAGTTAGCGAGTCAGGCGTTTGCTGACTTACAAATAAGCCTAGAGCAAGTGATAATTATTTTTCTGTATGCCATACCTTGTAAAAATTGCATTACATTGAAACTGGAAATATATAAACATATCTTCTGTATGCTACACGTAAGTAAAGAGACTACATTTTATGGTTTTAATTATATTTACTGTATTATAAATGCATTATTATAGCTGTACTAAAAAAAAAAAGACTGTAGAACTCGGTTAGATATAGATATTTTATTCATTGTGTTTGTTAGTAAAAAAAATGAATAATAAAATGTCTGTACACAGGTAAATCATCAGTTGGAATTTCTGCGCTTAAGCAGATCACAGCAGTAGAGCGACTTCAATATTGACTTATGCTGGCACCTTGTGGATGTGCAGCAGAGAAATCTTTGTGTTCTTGAGGTTAGTTGCCCTCTGGTGGTCACTTGCACTAAATTCAGAGAACAATATGTCGTTTTTCAAACATTACTCAAAGACTGTTATTTAACAGGGCAGAGAGCGATTCACAACTTGCAGCAGCTGATGTTAATCAACAATCGCCTATCAATATTTCGACTGATTTAAACGTATGAAAGATTATTTGTATTTGTTTGCAATGGATTACTGATCACCACTGCTGCAATCCCAAGTTTCCTGGCTCTTAATACCGCAGTTATGGTTGAGGACAAAGAGATATTAATCTTGTTACTGTTCTTCATTTATTTATTGTGCTCATTTTCCTATTAACATTTTGTTTTACTGTGAATTTGATTATTATTAATATCCACCTGTCCCTTTACAGCTGAAAGTTAATGATGAAAATAAATCAGCAAAGTCTATAGCAATTAAATATCTTCGCATCTATTCTGCTAATATGAAAAAAGCTTGATTAAGACATTTTATATTTTTATTTGAGTATGGTAAATTGAATGGTAAAAATATATTTCCTGAAAAAACTTGCATGTACCAGCCACAAGATGGCGATTTGCAAAGCCTGCATTGTATATCAGAGTATGGAAAGTACAGCATATACTATGTAATGTATGGTTACATTTTAGTAAGCAGTCAGCTATCCACATCCATACACACCTTTAGATTCTCCCCCATATACGAGGATTTGAAAACAACGTTTTTTTGTCAGGTTTATCATTATGAAAGTTTTAACACAACATTAAGTTGGCTATAGATGACTAAAATCTCAAATGAAAATTCTTAGAAAAATGTATGCGATAAAAGTCTGAGAACATTCGAATGTCGTTTGAAAGATTTTGTTTTCTTTTAGCAATTGACTTTGGAATGAATGGACTTTACCAAATGAAAACCACATACACTGCATGTGTCAAACACAAGGCCGCGGGGCGAATCTGGCCCGCAAGGCCATTTAATGTGGCCCTCATACCTCTCTTGCAGTTGTGGTATCCCCCTTGTCTCCATCCTCATCTTATCTCAGCAGTTGGCAGCAGAGAGGAAGACAGGAAGACTCCACTGTTAGATACTGTGCTTCTCTTTGCAGATGCGAAGAGGCTCATCTCTCCAATCCCCTCCACCCCGTCTCAGAAGTCAACAGCAGAGAGGAGAACAGAACTCCCCCCATAGATCCTGTGCCTCTCTATTATGCCATAGCACCCCCTCATCTTCAGACTTCAGCCCTCCTCTGGTCCTCCCTCCAAAAAGGGTTGCCCCCTCATCCCTTTAAACCCAAACACATATGAATTAGACAGGTTCTGAGGCTAATTGAATGCAGAAAAGGCACCAATTGAGTTTAATAACCACCTTAATGAGCCACAGAACCTGTGTAACTAATATGTGTTTGGGTTTAAAGGGATGAGGTGGCAACTCTACCTACAAACCCTATAATTTCTGCTACTTAGCTCTGACCTCCAGCTTCTTCCCAGCAGCAGCATAAGGTAGGGGGGTGCACTGTGATGTAAGGAAGGGTGGGAGGGCTCTTAAATTATGTTCAGGGTCAGTGCTACCGCTAGGCAAACTAGGCAGCCACTTAGGGCGCACTGCTGACTAGGGCACCCCGCCACTGGTGTTCCTACTCTCTTCTCTCTGCAGCAAGCAACTAAGTCTTAGCATTAGCGGGCAGCCTACTCTCTGTTTGCACATAGGGTCAGAGGCGCTGCGGCGACAGAGGACTGTGTCTGTGTCTCGACTCCCAAATGAATGGACTGGTAGGCTGCATTGATGGCCGTGGGTAGGCTGCATTTAATGGGTTCTGGTGAAGCTGCATTTGATGGGCGCTGGTGAGGCTGCATTGATGGGCGCTGGTGAGGCTGCATTGATGGGCGCTGGTGAGGCTGCATCGATGGGTGCTGGTAACGCTGCATTGATGGGCGCTGATGAGGCTTCATTGATGGGCGCTGGTAGGCTTCATTGATGGGTGCTTGTGAGGCTGAATTTATGGGTGCTGGTAAGGCTGCATTGATGGGCGCTGTGAGGCTGCATTTGATGGGCGCTGGTGAGGCTGAATTTGTTGGGCGCTGGTGGGCAGCATTTGATGGGTGCTAAGTGCAAAGGAGGTGGAGTCAGGGGTGAAGCTAGGCTGGGAGAGAGAGGATATTATTCATCTGGAGGAACCCAGCCTGCCGCACACACATCGGGATTGAAAATCCTAAAAAACGTGGCCATTGCAGCTGGACATAACCAATACGCTACTGGAAATAATTTGGTGTATTAATTTCTAGCTTGAACTGCTGAATTGAGCGATTAGCACAGCTCCGAATAGAAAAAACAAGTTTTTCCCGTTCTTTGGTTGCAAGACTTTCAAAACCAACCATGTAGGGCAAGACGGATACCCTTCTTGATTGGATCTCCTTATCCTGTACAACACTGGAGCTGGCAGGCTGGGAAAGCAGTAACAAAGTATGGCTACAAGATCTGGCAAGCGGACCAGGAGCCCAGGAGTCTAAGCGGAGGAGCAGCAGCCTGGCATATAGCGAACCAACAGACTCACTGGCAAGGGTATTTGGATCTGGTGAGTGGGGTATCAAAGGGGGAGCATAAAAGTCACCCTGACCTGTACACTAGAAGATAAAGTCTTCATAGGACACTGAGCACAATCACAAAAGTCTCTTTATTGGAAGATCTAGTGAAACTATATTTAATTTATCATATGAATATTGGACACTGCAGCTGAATTTATACCTACTCAGTATCAACTTTCTTTGTAGATTTTCCTTGTATTTTTTGGGATATAATTAATTACCCTCTGTTGGGGACGGATATACAGAACACATTTATTTATCTTTCAAACCACAGGTGTTTGAGTATAGGGCAATAATAGTTTATGCTTTTTTGTTTTTGTTTTTCATTATAGTTATTAGTGCACTTGAGGATTTATATTTAACCCACACTTTTTAGGTTATTTATCATAACTTTGTAAACTCTGAGGACCAATCTTTTCCCAAAAGCAATAAAGGGAGGATTGACCAAGTAGTAACCACATTTGGTATATACATCCCTTGGTGACTGGCCCCCAGGAAGAGCGACTTGAATACAGACTCGCTCTTTATAGGTGGCAAGTAGCAATGGGCTTTACTTGACACTACTAATATAAATTGTCAGTTTTGAAGTTTCACCACAAACTTGGTACACCCCAGTTAAAGTCTATATTAGACAAAACATGTAGGGTAATACGTCGGCTCCAGCCACCCCAGAACTGCGCTTTCACAATTTGCAATTTGACATTTTTGCATTTTGCATTTTTAGATATTTTATATTTTTTATTTTGAGTTTTTTGTGTGCATTTGGCCATTTTGCATTGACTTGTATGTGGTTGTGGAGAAGTTTTATAAGAATACATTTTTTACTGTTTTACGCTATGAGGAGCCATCCCCTCTTTTCTTTTTTCCCCATATCACTGTTTGGAAAGGTGAGCAGGGACCCGGCTTTCTTCCTTAAATCGGATGAGGATCGTATGTTGCAGACATTGGATAGTGTGTATACCACGCCATTGATACATTAAGGAAGAATCCGAAGTACCTATGAGGATTCCCGGTGATTGATCCAGTTTTCTATGCTCGTGGTTAGTACACAAAAGCATTGGTTCAAAACCCGCGCAAGCTCAGAATTAAGTCGACGCATGCTTGGAAGCATTGAACTTCTTTTTTAAGGGAGGATATTATCATTAAGATTTATCTCTCCTGTTTCAGCAATAGCGCCACACTTTTTACGTTTTTACCTTTACAAAACTAGTCTTTTTGTTGTGTTTGGCAGCTTGCATTTGTTTTTCTTGTAAGATTGGCGCAATATTTTTCTCACTTTTAACTTGGATATATTCACTCAAGCGGAAGTGAAAGTTATTAATAACACTATTATAATTTAACCTACGGAAGCACTTTTTCTACCCACACTATCATTTTAGTGGAGGGCAGCGCCACATACCCAAACACCACATATAATTCACATAATTGAGATCCCTTCTACCAGGGACCTTTAGGGGAGGCAACAGCCCAGGAATATTTCCTAAGCGTGAATTTATCTAAAAATAATTGTAATCTGTAAGCCTATGTTCCTTGAATGTTGCTCCATGACTGTCTCAACTATACATTATATTGAGAGTACATCACACCCACTTAAACTACATAATATGGGCATACGTACGGATCATATATGTGCTGGATGTGGCAGAGAAAGGGGTGATCTAATCCATTTACTTTGGTGGTGTCCAAAGTTGCATCGCTACTGGAAAACTATTTTAAACACAGTCAATAAAACTTTTCAGATCAGTCTCCCTATAGAAGCTGAACATTGTATGTTGGGTAACCTAGAGGAAGCAATACCAGATGTGTACATTAACTGGTTCCCGACTGGCTCACGCAGATTTACTGCGGCAGAATGGCTCTCATGGGCGAAATCCTGTACATTCACAGCTTGGCCCAGGAGAGCCACAGAGGGCACGTGCGTCCGATGCGCATGGCCGGTGGGTGCGATAGCGTGCATGAGCGGCAGCACAGGGGTTTGTGTGTGTAAACACACAAATTCCCGTGCTGTCACAGGAGAGAAGACAGATTGTGTGTTTCTACAATGTAAAAACCACGATCTGTCATCTCTCCTAGTTAGTCCCAACCGCCCACAGTAGAACACACAATAGGGAACACAGTTAACCCCTTGATCGCCCCCTAGTATTTACCCATTCCCTGCCAGTGACATTTACATATTTATAGCACTGATTGCTCTGTAAATGGCAATGGTCCCAAAAAGTGTCCAACCTGTACACCACAACGTCGCAATACTGCAAAAAAATCGCATACAAATGCCATAAATCTTTCCCATAGTTTGTAGACGCTATAACTTTTGCGCAAACCAATCAATATACGCTCATTGCAATTTTTTTTACCAAAAATCTGTAGATTATCGCCCTAAATTGGGATATTTACTATAGCAAAATGTAAAAGATATTGTGTTTTTTTCAAAATGTACGCTTTTTTTATTTATCGCAAAAAAAACCCGCAGAGGTGATCAAATATCACCAAAAGAAAGCTCTATTTGTGGGAAAAAAGGATGTCAATTTTGTTTGGTTACAACATCGCACATCTGCACAATTGTCAGTTAAAGCGACGCAGTGCCATATCGCAAAAAATGGCCCGGTCATTGAGCAGCCAAATCTTCTGGGGCTGAAGTGGTTAAAGAAGCCGTGTCTCTGGCCTTATTTCAGGCCCGTAGGCTATTATTTCAAGTAGGGATGAGCCGAACACCCCCCGGTTCGGTTTGCAGCAGAACATGCGAACAGGCAAAAATGTTGTTCGAACTCGCAAACACTGTTAAAGTGGGACATGAACATGAAAAAGTGCTAGTTTTAAAGGTTAATATGGAAGTTATTGTCATAAAAAGTGTTTGGGGATCCGGGTCCTGCCCCAGGGGACATGTATCAATGCAAAAAAAGTTTTAAAAACTGAAGTTTTTTTGGGAGCAGTGATTTTAATAATGCTTAAAGTGAAAAAATAGAATTCCTTAAATATTCCTTTAAATTTCATACCTGTATGCCTGTAAAGTAGTGCATGTTTCCCGTGTTTATAACAGTCTCTGCACAAAATGAAATTTCTATAGGAAAAAAAGTGATTTAAAACTACTTGCGGCTATAATGAATTGTCAGGTCCTGGCAATACAGATAAAAGTCATCGAAAAAAACGGCATGGGTTCCCCCCTTAGTCCATTACCAGGCCCTTTTGGTCTGGTATGAATATTAAGGGGAATCCCAAACAAAAGAAAAAAAAATGCTTGGGGGTCCCCCCCAAATTCCATATCAGGCCCTTCAGGTCTGGTATGGATTTTAAGTGGAACCCCACGCCAAAATAAAAAAAAATGGTGTGACGTTCCCTCCAAAAATCCATACCAGACCCTTATCCGAGCGCGCAACCTGGCAGGCTGCAGGAACCCCTACCATTTCACAAAAAAAGTGTCAAAATGTTAAAAACCACAGGAGACAGCTTGGGACAAGTCCTTTATTAAAGGGAAAAAAAGAAAAAAGAAAAAAAAATTCCAACAATGTAATCCATTCTCAAGCTTTACGGAGAAAAAAAAGCTGACTCGATCCCGCCGCTACGAACGATACCTCCTCCATAGGAGGCGCCCAGTCGAATGACGTGCGACCCATTTGACAGCTCTTTTATAGCTAAGGGCGGGGCCACCCGTCACGTGCGCCCCCTCTGACGCAATAGTAAAATGCTGGGGTTACCAATGGACATGTACGGGTGACCCTGCCCCCTCTGATGCAACGGGAAACCTGTCACTGGGTAACCCCAGCGTTTTCCCTTGCATCAGAGGGGGGCGGCTTTCGAATTTGCTGCGAACACCCCAAATTGTTCGCTATTCGGCGAACGGGCGAACAGCCAATGTTCAAATCAAACTCATGTTCGACCCAAACATTAAGCTCATCCCTAGTTTCAAGCATACAGGAAGATAAGCCTGTAAATACTGAAATATCACTAAAGACTATTTTGAGTGATGGTTTAACTTATTTATTGTATATTCACTAGGGAATGTTCTCTTTCCAGCTGTTATGTGAATTTGTTTGGGGGTTTCACCTATGCGCTGGTATTGATAGGTAGGGAGACCGCCGCTCCAGGTGAGCACAGGCAGGTAATCAATGTCCACTCAGGAATCACACGGGTGCTGGCAATGCATAGAATTAAGCAGGTGGGAGAATGGATGGACAGCCGCACTCCAAAAAGTCTTGTTGAAAAAAGACGTGCTCTTTATTGTAAAAAGGAAAAAATGCACAGCACACAACATAGCTATGACTAAGCATTAGTTGTTATTGCGAAACGCGTCAGCTGTCTATCCCAATGTATGCTGTTGTGTGCTGTGCATTTTTTCCTTTTTACAATAAAGAGCACGTCTTTTTTCAACAAGACTTTTTGGAGTGCGGCTGTCCATCCATTCTCCCACCTGCTTTATGCGCTGGTATTGGCTGTGATAAAATGAGCAATGATGTCATCTCCTTTATTATGTGACAGTGTCCAGGCTTAATGATAGGCCTGCATCACAGAAGTAGGTCACCTGCACCCTATAACTAGAAGGTAAGTATTTTACATTGGACATAATGAAAGAACAAGTAACAGGAAAACACTGAAGGCGAGTATAACTAGGTTGGAGATGAGTTTTAAAGCCAAACTCCAGGAAACTTAAAAATGATCCCTTGCAGTGGAGCTGTACCCACACTGCAATGGTTATTTGTTTGTTTAGGTCTAGGAGACATAAAAAGTGGACCTGCACACCTCTGTGCTAATACTTTGCTTCCTGCAGTGTCTTCTCCCCCTTCTCTGGTAGTCTAAGGTCCTGACGTCATCACTACCAATGAAGGGTACATAACCCTGCACTGGAAGTGATGACACCAAAGGGCACCACTGAAGCATGAGGGATTGCCATCTGCCCAGGGAGGGAGAGTCAGGTAAGTTAAAGCACACAAGCTCTCCCCTAGACAAAACAAGTAGTGAATAATTAGAAAATTCTTCTCAGAGTTGGGCTTTAAAGAGACCTTGCCACTTTGCCCTGAATTGACAAGGTCACAGGGTCTCTTTAGTCTGGCTCTGGGCTTATATCCTTATGGAACTTTTACAATTGTAAACATATTTACTCAATCATTTACAGTATTGTTGAACAGTTATGTCATTTTAGTCTGATGTAAATACATTTCAATGGGTAGTACAATTGATATCTATGTTGACAGTCAGGTGTGCAAATGTGACACTTTTTCTTGTCAACTTTTCAACAGTTCACACTGTGCAATCTAATGATCTTGTGTGCATCCGAAAATTCTTCTTATTTGAAATGACTGATACATAAACTTTCATTATTTTTGGGAAGATAAATATACTGTATGTAAGAGTGAGGTAGATGTGTTGTTGATATTTAATGGCGGACCTTAAAACCACAATGCCATTCAAGTGGGATGTTTTTAACCTGCATCAAGGGAAAGTTTCTTGAGATTTATAAATTGACCATCCAGATCTGACATGCATAATAGAGTGGAGCTTGCATTTACTGCCTTTCATTTGTGAGTTACTTCTTGGCAGAATTAAAACAAGCATGAATAAAAAGAATTAAGATCTATCATCACTCAATAAAACAAACTCACACAGGTTTGATGATAGTCTTATTTCACCTTCAAAAGCAACATTTTTTATTTCATATTTTTGGTGGAACAACTTTAGTCTTTAACAGCTTTGTGTAGTCACTTCATATAGTATTCGTCATCTTGGACCAGTGCACAAGCAGAAAAAATATGAATTAAAGGAAATGGGACTTAATAGCAGCGAGATATTGTTTGCCATATTAAATTATATGCAACATGGCTGCCTGTGACATGTTTGGCTAAAACATAATACATTGGAATTCTTTCAAGTTGTTTTCAGCGTGTTCTAAATTCTTGCAATTTATAAATATGTCTCCCACAACTGACACATTTATGACTGGCAATAACTATACCAGCTACTTTATTGAATAATACATAATTGTCTCAGAGAAGCTTAACTGAAAGGACTCTCTGGACGCCATAAAACGATTCAGGAATGCAATGAATTATAATAAAATGGTCAAATATAGTCTGCAATATGGCACAATATGTTTAAGAGCACTTCAACCTTAAATGTTACCTGATGTTAATATTAGAAGACATATTGTAACACTGTTTTTTTTATTAGTATCCTGTGTCATGGCTTAGCTACAAGATGTAGGGGACATTTGCTTTAGGGCCATGATGTCTAAGGGTCCAAGCCAAACTGTTAACCTTGCTCCCTCTTGGAAGTCCAAGATTCACTCCCTCATTTACCATAATTATTGGTAATTGCCAGGAGGGCTTACCTGTTTTTGCACACCTTTTGTTTCCTTCCAAGTTCCAACTATTAAAGCTAATTGTGTTAAAGAGGCACTGTCACTGCCACGTACTCCTAGCAGGATATACTAGCAGATCTTCCCACATTGTTAAATCCTTTCTGCAGGACTCTACTCCAAGTTAAAGGGGTTGTAAAGCTTTGTGTTTTTTCACCTTAATGCATCCTATGCATTAAGGTGAAAAACACCTTGCACTCTCCGCCCCCCCCCCTGCCCCCGAGCCCCCGTTTTATCTACCTGAGCCCCAAATCTCCATGGGCGTGATTCAGCGTTGCTTTCCCCCATCTCTTCTTTGGATGATTGATAGCAGCGCAGCCATTGGCTCCCGCTGCTGTCAATCAAATCAATGACACGCCGTGGGTGAGTGATATCACACGGGAGCGTGCCTGCAAGCTAACCCCCTTGGGAGAATGCTTCCCAGAGGGGGGTTAGCTCTTGCGGGGAGGAGCCGAGACAGACGCCAAGGGACCCCAGAAGACGAGGATCGAGGCCACTCTGTGCAAAACGAACTGCACAGTGGAGGTAAGTATGGTATGTTTGTTATTTAAAAAATTAAAAATAAACCTTTACAACCCCTTTAACTCTGTTTTTAGATATGTCAGAATTTACCTAGGTGGATAATGTCAAGTCTCAAACCACATAACAGTTTTTTAACCCGGCGATTGGCTGTTTAGGTCCAAGCACTAAGGCCCTGTACACACGATCAGTCCAAACTGATGAAAACGGACTGAAGTTCAGTTTCATCAGTCCAAACCTACCGTGTGTATGGCCCATCAGACTTTTGTCCTTCAGACCAAAGTTTTAAAACTTGCTTTAAAATCGGACTGATGGACTGATGACCGATCGGTTAAAACCGATGGTTAGTACGCAAAAGCATTGGTTCAAAACCCGCGCATGCTCAGAATCAAGTCGACGCATGCTTGGAAGCATTGAACTTTGTGTTTTATGTCACCGTGTTGGACTCGATCAGATTTTGAACTTATGGTGTGTAGCCACATCAGACCATCAGTCCATCAGACCATCAGACTTCAGCCTTCAGTCCGTTTTCATCAGTTTGGACTGATCGTGTGTACATGGCCTGAGGAGATCACTATGCTTCCCTATACCTGCAAGCCTCACCAATAGGCAACAGAGCTAGGGTTCACTTTTAACAGGGCATGCAGTGAGGGAATGTGGATTAGTGAGTATAGGTTGCTGGGTTGGTGAGCTATCAGTGATCCTTTTGCCCATAAAGTTGACTGCAGACTGAAAAATCAGGCACCTACAATTGCCAGCAAGTGCTGTGGAGTGAAGTGACCTATTATATAAGTACAAATCTTGACTTTAGCTCCTGAAGCAACGCTAGACCTGTCCCTTGCCAGTTCCTGTGGCTCATTATTGACCCATAATCACGAGAGGAAGACTTAAGCCTAGGTTCACACTGCTGCGAATTCAAAATCGCGGTAAAATGCGCGATTTTACCGAGATTTCGCGGCTGCGATTTTGCCGCGATTTCGGCCGCAATTTAATGTAAATCGCGGCCCGAAATCGCAAAAAGTAGTACAGGAACTACTTTTTGAAATCGCAGATGCGGCGTCGCACTGATTAGGACAGTGCCATTGCCGACAATTGCCGCCGATTTGAGATGCGATTTGACATGTCAAATCGCATCTCAAATCGTTCCAAATCGTACCCAGTGTGAACCAGGGCTAATGGTCAATAATGAGGTGAAGTGAGGCTCAGGCCTTGTACACACGACCAAGTTTCTCGGCAAAAACCAGCAAGAAACTTGCTGGGAGATATTTTTTTGCCGAGGAAACTGGTCGTGTGTACATTTTCGTCGAGGAAACTGACGAGAAACTCGACGAGCCAAAAAGAGAGCATATGGAAAGTGATGGTGAAGCGCTGTGAACTAATAATAGAAGGGGATCTCAATACCTAACAAGTAGGTAACCCTAAAGTGAAATACATAAATAAATAAATAGATACTAGGTGACTATTACAGGGAAAGAAAGGTGAATAAACAACATATAATGTGAACATAAAGTGACACGAATGTACCAGGCTGGATGAACCAGAAACACAGTGGTAAAGGTGCACGGATGTGAACCAAACAGTAGCTTACACAAACTAAAATAACTGTGTACAGAAACAATGTATAACAGAAATACGTGAAAAATGGTCTATTTAAAAAAGTGACATCCAAGAAGACAGTCCGGTGTGGCACGAATGTACCAGGCTGGATAAACCAGAGACACAGTAGTGAAGGTGCACGGATGTGAACCAAAATAACTGTGTTCAAAAACAATGTATAACAAAAATGCGTGAAAAAAAGTCTATTTAAAATAGTGACCTCTTGTGCGCACCGAAGTTTGCCTACTTTTACACGGGACTGTCTTCTGGGACGTCACTATTTTAAATATACTTTTTTTCACGCATTTTTGTTATACATTGTTTTTGTACACAGTTATTTTGGTTCACATCCGTGCACATTCACTACTGTGTCTCTGGTTTATCCAGCCTGGTACATTCGTGCCACACCGGACTGTCTTCTGGGATGTCACTTTTTTAAATAGACCATTTTTCACGTATTTCTGTTATACATTGTTTCTGTACACAGTTATTTTAGTTTGTGTAAGCTACTGTTTGGTTCACATCCGTGCACCTTTACCACTGTGTTTCTGGTTCATCCAGCCTGGTACATTCGTGTCACTTTATGTTCACATTATATGTTGTTTATTCACCTTTCTTTCCCTGTAATAGTCACCTAGTATCTATTTATTTATTTATGTATTTCACTTTAGGGTTACCTACTTGTTAGGTATTGAGATCCCCTTCTATTATTAGTTCACAGCGCTTCACCATCACTTTCCATATTTGAATTTTTTTCTATGTAAGGCAGACTTTAAGGTGATTGCAGCAGTGCCCCCCGGTGTCCAGTACAGATAGCGCAAGAGTACTACTATTTCCAAAAAGAGAGCATGTTCTCTATTTCCTTGACGGGAATGGAGAAAATTGGCTTGTCGAGTTCCTCGACAGCCTAACAAGGAACTCGACGATGTGTTTCGCCCGTCGAGTTCCTCGGTCGTGTGTACGAGGCTTCAGAAGGCAATGGAAGGAATGCACAAAAATAAAAAAGATCCGCCATCACTGGCATAAGTTTCTAATGAGCTATCTTGCAACCATAGTTTTAAAATATGCACAAATTATTATTTTTTACCCGTTTAAATGCTGCAACGATCTGCACTGAAGTTGGATTTTGTAGTTAATTTGTTAGCTATGATGTGCCTAACAGCTGTGAACTTTTTCAGGCCATAATATTATTACCAGCACTCTTTTGGTTTTACTGGGAAAACTCACATTTATATCTGTTTTGTTAACAAATTGAACAAATTTCTTCTCACGTATCCCTTCACTTAGCCGTCAACATGCCTGGTTGGATAAATAAAGAGAAACTAAAGGGCTGATATACTTTCTTTCAGAAGAAATTACGTGACAAAAAGGCTACATTTTTGGTCACCTGACTGACAATCTTTGTTTTTGACAATCTCAGAAAAACTTAGCAAAAGTTAACATTTGCGGTTAGTTCCACTTTCATGAACAATGTGAGTGATTAAAAAGCAATTTTCACACTCACGTGGAATTTTCGATGGGAACATTTTGTATTCAGCCAACAATGCACTTAAAAAGTGTTTCCAGTTACATTTCCTTCTTAACTCTGTGGTCTTCCATCTGAAGTTTTGTGAAAATGGATCGTTAGCTAATATTTGACCACATACGCTCGCTGGAAAGACTAGCGCATTATATAATGTAACGTGAGCTATTTCCTGTCTAAATCTGTTTTAATCAAGTTTATTTGTACAGCAAGTGTCTTTTCTTTCATAGAGACGTCAAAAGAATCTTAATTTCAGCTAATTCAGTAATATGACACATTCTTGCGAGGAGAGCACTATCCAATGAAAACGACAAACTGCTTTGATAATATTGCCACTGAAATATGACATTATTCCAATTAGACTGTCATTCCAAATTATTTTGTCAAGGCTCCAATTAAGAAGAAACTTTATAAAATATTATGCTAGCCCCCTCCCAAAAAAAAATTGACAGATTTAAGGACCTAGTATGTGGTGTGTTAATGGGAAGAATGTGTGCGCGATTTTGTTAGAAAAGCTTGGCAAATCATATGGAGATGGTTAATACATCATTGGGAGATGACATACTTAATACCATATTTTCTCAGCATTTTAGTACCTCTTTAGTTTCATAATTTCTGTTTTGTTAATGTCAAGCTTTAGTGCACATTACCGTTTTAGACTGGCTCCAATGTTTTTTTTTTTTCTTGTTCTTTGTCTATCGTAATAGATTTCAACCTTATGAGCTGGCAGACATAATGTTCACTTCTATTTATTTTCAGTGATACGTAACAAAGTAACTACAAGTTAGGCTTCATCTAGGAACTTCAAAGGACAGGTTTAGAACGTATAAGTTACATTTGTCCGACCACAGCAGGGGATTGAGGAGATTCTGTGTTTTACTGAAGCAATCTCAATAGTCCAATGTCAACAGTCAATACATTACCCTAATTTGTCATCCCTATCATTTTACACAGTTTAGTTCAAGTAGAACGATGTCAGTTTTGGGCCTCTGTAGCCTAAAAGTCATTGCTATATGAACAAGGATTCAAACTAGTTCCATTTTAAGCTAATAATGCTCCTGAGGTCACCTCATATCTCTGGAGGTTCACTTTAGCTCCCAGTATGCTTTGTTTTGTGAGCCAGAGGTTTAAAAATGGTTTACTCTTATATATTAAAGGCTGTTTGTTGAGAAGATTGTGGTGCAGTAGTTAACAGATGTATGCAAAGGACTAGATTTGCCACTGGAGTGAGCTAAATTCTATCCACTTATTCTTAATATTTTTTTTTGTTTACAATAAACTTGTGCTTGGTATTCTCTGTGCCAAAGATACCAGCATTTGGTATCTCTGACAGATGACAGGCTTGCTCCCTGCTCCCTCTGCCTGCTCTCCTGTATATGACCCTGGCTATGACAATGACTTTGCATATCCTGCTATCTGTATATATTTGGATAGTTGTGTATTGTTTGCAAGGAAAAAGCGATACTTTCCTATTCGCCCTTTCCCTGTCTTGGCTTGCTCCCTGCTCCCTTTGCCTGATCTCCTGTATATGACCCTGGCTATGACAATGACTTTGCATATCCTGCTATCTGTATATATTTGGTTTGGATAGTTGTGTATTGTTTGCTCACCCCCATATTAAATTCACTGGTTTGATTTATACAATTCTGACATATTAAAGGTGTGTTTATATTTTTCTATCCACTTATTCTTAACATTTTTTTGTTTACAATATACTTGTGCTTGGTATTCTCTGTGCCAAAAAGATACCAGCATTTGGTATCCCTGACAGATGACAACTATCTACCAATTGTGCGACTGCATTGTCACCCTGTATTGAAATTCGATAGACAAGCACGGTCCACTGTTGTCATTGCATTCTTAGATATACTGTGTAACGATGACAGGAGTGCATGTTCAAAGGCAGCAAGTGGCTGCAAATAGACTACAGGAAATCAGTGGAATGAAATGCAACAAGAGATAGAAAAAGGGGTTGCTTTACTAAAGGCAAATAGGCTATTCACTTTGAAAGGGAAGATGCATTTGCAAAGGAAATTTCCCCAGAGCTTAGTGAATGTGGTGAAATTTCACTTTGGAAAACACTCAGTCATTTGCAATGAAGCTTAAAAAAAAAAAAACTTGCTTGCACATCATTGGATGATGGAAGTCAGCAGAGCTTTATCTCATTCACTAAACTCTGGGAAAAATTGCTTTGCAAAGTGCAAATTCACTTGCTAAGTGAACAGTCTATTTGCCTGTACTAAGATAATGACGTGTCAAGTGGATGACGAGAAAGCCTAAAAAAAAAACTTGGTTCCAGTAGGAATATAAATGTTTAGCCCTGACTGTCTCTTCCGCAGTACAACAAACCATAGACATCCAACTCTGATTAACTGAGGAGTGCCAAGAGGGAAGGAGGAGATGCTGAGCAGTAGTTTTCCAGCCAAAAGCCATGCCAATGCCGTCAGTGGAAAGATGAACCTAGGGAACAAGCCACTGGTGGCAAAGCATATTAGAAAATCTCATAACACGGTAAACATGCATGATGAATAAGATGTTTCAAAACTGACAGACCAAATTTAAGACTGACATGTCATCACAACAGTCTAAGCAGTTAAGTGAAAAAGTTTTCAGCACAACTATTTTTACCATGTCTCAGTTAACCACTTAAGGACCGGACCAATATGCTGCTAAATGACCCAAGGGGTTTTTACAATTCAGCACTGCGTCGCTTTAACAGACAATTGCGCGGTCGTGCGACGTGGCTCCCAAACAAAATTGGCGTCCTTTTTTCCCCACAAATAGAGCTTTCTTTTGGTGGTATTTGATCACCATTTTTTGCGCTATAAACAAAAATAGAGCGACAATTTTGAAAAAAAATGCAATATTTTTTACTTTTTGCTATAATAAATATCCCCCAAAAACATATCTAAAAAAAAAAAATTTCCTCAGTTTAGGCCGATACGTATTCGTCTACCTATTTTTGGTAAAAAAAATCGCAATAAGCGTTTATCGATTGGTTTGCGCAAAATTTATAGCGTTTACAAAATAGGGGATAGTTTTATTGCATTTTTATTATTTTTTTTTTTTTTACTACTAATGGCGGTGATCAGCGATTTTTTTTGTGACTGCGACATTATGGCGGACACTTCGGACAATTTTGACACATTTTTGGGACCATTGTCATTTTCACAGCAAAAAATGCATTTAAATTGCATTGTTTATTGTGAAAATTACAGTTGCAGTTTGGGAGTTAACCACAGGTGGCGCTGTAGGAGTTAGTGTTCACTTAGTGTGTGTTTACAACTCTAGGGGGGTGTGGCTGTAGGACTGATGTCATCGATCGAGTCTCCCTATAAAAGGGATCACTCGATCAATACGCCGCCACAGTGAATATGGCTCTCCCCGTTCTTCAGCTCCGGGGAGCGATCGCGATGGAGCGGCTATAAACGAATAGCCACGCTGTCGTCCCGGATCGCTCCCCGAGGGAATCCGACCGCCCCAAGTACCGGGGGGGTCCCGATCGGACCCCCGACCCACGTCTAGGCAGGCATGTACAGGTACGTTGATGTGCCTGTCCGTGCCATTCTGCCGACGTAAATGTACATGCGGCGGTCGGGAAGTGGTTATATGGCATCTCTAGATTTAAAAAACAATCACACTTAAGGGAGTAAAAAAAGTGCATTTCAAATACCTCTTATGGCGCCACATGATTACTTTACACATTTTGGCACAATGGCTTCCCGTGCCCTATAACATCAAATGCCAGCATCTTACAGCTAAATATACACCACCAACATTTCTGGGCCTCCGTGACAAGAATGTATAAACATTGCACACATCATCTTTTTTCAATTTTATTGAATACTAAGAACTCGATCCAAATCTGAGAGTTGAAAAGTTCCATTTTGTGTAATCAGGTTTTAGTTTTAACATGATTGCTGAATTGCTTTTAAATTGAAGACATATGTCTAAACACTGAACCAAGCTTTTTATTCCAAAATGGTGTCTATCAGGACTTATCCACTGTGGCTGTCTTCAGATTTTACTGTGCTTGATGCATTTGGTATGCCTTAATACTTTTTGTGCAGTACGTGAATATATATGGAAGAAGATTAGAGGAATATAGCATAAGTACCTAGGTGATTTTAAAGTGATTTGTATGTATTATTCAAACTTTCAGTCCCTAAGGCTGTTTGGAAGTGTTACCTAAAAGTCAATCATCTTGAGCTTTACAATTCACCAGCATATGCTTTCATTTTTGCACCTAAGATTTAGCATTAAGAAAACCATAACCTCGCCTCCTTGTTTGTCCTGAAAGCATTCCAGGATTGTTAATTATACGTTGGATGATTACCATACCATATGCTGTTCACTTTTAATTTGTTTGACCTCAATGGTTTGTGAATAATGTCATTGCAGACTTCACCCAAGGTTTTCTGCACAGCTAAGAGAATTTTTCAAACTGAGACATTATTTTAGTAAGTATGACTTGTAAATGTGATCCCTTGTATAGCAATTAGCTCTAAAAACACTTACTAGAGGTTTCATATGTTCATATTTCTTGCTGAGTGAACAGTACCAGAGTTCTTTTCTTTTTCATACCTGCTTTCTTACCTGTCATTCCTCTCTCAGAAATTAAAAAATCGCAGAGTTTAAAAATCTGAGATATACAATACAAAAAAATAAAATAAAAAATAAAAGAATATACAGTGGATATAAAAAGTCTAGACACCCCTGTTAAAATTTCAGGTTTCTGTGATGTAGAATAATTAGACAAAGATAAATAGTTTTAGAACTTTTTCCACCTTTAATCTGACCTATAAACTCTACACCTATATACTGCAGAGCAAGTAGCACACCTATACCAGTGCTTGAAAGGACTTTTGTGGACCTTTTAGATAGCTATTTGATTGAATACAGCTTGTCCCTGCTGGGAACACCAACCTCTCCCTAAACTGAAAAGAAGTATATGAATGAATATATTACACACCTATGTACTGCAGAGCAAGTAGCACACCTATACCAGTGCTTGAAAGGACTTTTGTGGACCTGTTAGGTAGCGATTTATGTCGCTAAAGTCTGTTCCTGCTGGAAACGCCAACCTGTCCCTACACTGACAAAAAGTATATGAATGTATTACACACCTATGTACTGCAGAGCAAGTAGCACACCTATACCAGTGCCTGAAAGGACTTTTGTGGACCTGCTAGTTAACAAATTATGTCGCTAAAGTCTGTTCCTGCTGAAAACGCCAACCTGTCCCTACACTGACAAAAAGTATATGAATGTATTACACACCTATGTACTGAACAGCAAGTAGCACACCTATACCTGTGCTTGAAAGGACTTTTGTGGACCTGTTAGGTAGCGATTTATGTTGCTAAAGTCTGTTCCTACTGGAAACGCCAACCTGTCCCTACACTGACAAAAAGAATATGAATGTATTACACACCTATGTACGGCACAGCAAGTAGCACACATATACCAGTGCTTGAAAGGACTTTTGTGGACCTGTTATATAGCTATTTGATTGAATACAGCTTGTCCCTGCTGCAAACGCCAACCTCTCCCTACACTGGCAAAAAGTATATGAATGTATTACACCTATATACTGCACAGCAAGTAGCACACCTATACCAGTCCTTAAAAGGACTTTTGTGGACCTTTTAGATAGCTATTTGATTGAATACAGCCTGTCCCTGCTCCAAATAGCACCCTCTCCCTACACTGACAAAAAGCAGAATGTAAGATGGCCACCAGATCAGGTCTATTTATAAGGTAGGGGGTATGTCCATGTGCTGAAATGTCTCAATTGGCTGTCCTGCATCACCTGATGGATGTGTCATAAGTCAAAGTTCTTACCCATGTAACATTGCGGACCACCGAGAACATCGCCAGATGTCCGCCGGATTGGCGGACTGCGAACGAGCAAAGTTCGCTGCGAAACGACCGACGGGCGAACTGGCAGGCCATCTCTACTTGCCACGTCACCTGCCACACATTGTGGATTGTCACTTCCCACATGTTGTGGATTGTCACTTGCCACGTCACCTGCCACACGTTGCAGATTGTCACTTGCCACAAGTTGCGGAATGTGACTTGCCTGCCACCAGATGCAGATTGTCACTTGCCACGTCACTTGTCACACGTTGTGGATTGTCACTTGCCACGTCACCTGCCACACCTTGTAAATTGTCACTTGCCACGTCACCTGCCACATGTTGCGGATTGTCACTTGACACAAGTTGCGGAATGTCACTTCCTTGCCACCAGATGCAGATTGTCACTTGCCACGGTACCTGCCACACGTTGCGGATTGTAACTTGCCACGTCACCTGCCACACGTTGCAGATTGTCACGTCACCTGCTACATGTTGCGGATTGTCAATTGCCACAAGTTGCCGAATGAGGCTCTGTCACTCGCACGCGGACTCGCGGAGCCGCTCAGACTCTTCGATGCCCTCAAATTCCGCAACTAAAATTTAGCTAATTTCTCATTTCTAATTAGCTAATTTCTCGGGGGTGGCAATTGCCCTGTTGCCCCCCCCCCCCCCCGATCTGCCCCTGACTGCAGAGTTGTTCTGATCACCCCCAGAACATCTCAAGTGATTGGTGATGTTTTAATTTGGTGATGTTTTAAAGTCAGTCAGGTGCAGGACAGACAGACTATGGATATATTATAACATTTTGGGGCCAAAGAACCCTTTCCTAGTTACTTTAAATATATTATGAAAAATTATATTATTTACATTTGCATTGTTAATTATTCAATTATTGTGGTTTAATAAAATGGCTACTATGGCCAATTAAATGCACATTACCTGAAATTGTGTTTTTATTGGATAGGTTTGAGTAAAAAAAGGGACCCTTACTGATGAATCCTTCAGTCATGGTGATTACTTATTAACTAAATGCAAAAACTAGATCAAGCCAACAAAGAAATTAGCTTTCAATAGAGCAATTTAATTAGATTATTAAAAGCTGTTATCTGGTTGCAACACGCTACTGCAAAGAATAGGTGAGGCTGTGCTATAGAGATTATGAAATTACTTGTGGCTTGGTAAATCTTAGATACTTCATTATGGATAAGTAGATGTATGCTCGACATTAGGCTAAAGGAGGGAAAAGGTAATATAATGAAAATCACAGCATACCAATACATTCAGACTTTTGTCTTAGGACCTACACACATAGGCCCAGATTCTCAAAGGCGTTACGACGGCGCAACACCATTTGCGCCGTCGTAACACCTCATCTGGCCCCGGGTATCTATGCAACTGATTCTCAGAATCAGTTGCGCATAGGTACCCATTAGATCTGACAAGCATAAGGCTATTACGCTGTCAGATCTTAAAAGTAATTTTTTTTCCCGCCGCTAGGTGTCGCATCGTCGCTTTTCCCCGTCGTCTATGCAAATTAGGTAAGTACGGCGATTCCCGAACATACGCGAGGTCGACGCAGCGAATTAACGTCGTTTGCGTAGCGTACCCGACGCGTAAGGTTGCCCCTGCTAATTAGCAGGCGCAACCAATGTTAACGATGGCCGTCGTTCCCGCGTCAAATTCAATAAAAATTACGTCGTTTGCGTAAGACGTCCGTGAATGGCGCTGGGCGCCATTTACGTATACATCTAGGCAAATGACGTCGGGGCGACGTCATTTAGCGCAATGCACGTCGGGTAATTTACCCGACGGAGCATGCGCAGTACGCTCGGCGCGGGAGCGCGCCTAATTTAAAAGGTGCCCTCCCCATTTGAATTGGGCGGGCTTGCGACGAGCAATCTAACGCTACACCGCCGCAAGTTTACAGGTAAGTGTTCTGAGAATCAGGATGTAAACCTGTAGACCTGCGGCGGTGTAACGTAGATCTCATATATTACGCTGCCCAGGAGCAGCGCGAATGTATGAGAATCTGGCCAGTGTTGTGAAAAATCAGGCATATGTTTCTGACACCTGCTAAGTGCACTGTGACTTCCAGGGCAGAATATCTGCATTGGGCCAACTGGCTCAACGTAGTGTTTACTCCACTTTGCACTAAATCATTCTGAGATGAATGTGAATTGCAGTTTACATCTACATAATACTACATCCCTTGTTCTCATGAATTTCTGTTATGAACAGACAGGCCTGTTTGAGAGAGAACTGAACACATGCCAGGATTAAAAACACAAGAGTAGGGGGTGTTATAGCACCCAATGCCTGTGTATAGAAAGCCTAAAACACAGTTTTTCAACCATTGGTTAATGCATGTCAAGTGTACTACTGAGGTGTATTTAGGCCTCCTAAATGAAACTCAGTAAAAAGTTTTTGTATACATGTTTTATTAAAGCCTGATTCCAGCTCAGGCAAAAATATATAAATGAAACCCCAACAAACTGAAAAATTGAAAAAGCTTCAGTGGCTATAATCCCCTCTTCTCCAGTGTTATCCCCTGCAGAGTTATGTTGTACCCATTCACCAATAGCACACTGGTCCTATTCCCTATTGTCAATAAACCCATATTTCATAAGCCTAGGTTGTTAAAGGGGAGTTCCGGCCACAATTTCACTTTTTAAATATAAATACCCCTGTAATACACAAGCTTAATGTATTCTAGTAAAGTTAGTCTGTAAACTAAGGTCTGTTTTGTTAGGTTGTTACAGCATTTAGATAGTTTATAATCTAGAAATAGACCGTGGCCATCTTAAGTGTGGGCATCATGAAGCCAGACTGTATGACTTCCTGGATTTCAGCTTTGCATATCTCGCACATGCTCAGTGCACAAGCAATGTAATAGGTTTCAGTCAGGTTTGCAAGGACTACTGGGAAACATGATGCCTATCCCAGAAACCCTTGCAAATAGCCTAGGCAAATAAGGAGGAGGAAGTAATGAAGGACTACAAAATAAAGGTATTTACAAGCAACAAATTAAATACAAATTGTCCATTCTGAACACTATGAGATTAGAGCATGCAGCACAGATAAACATAAAAAAATGGGTGGAACTCCACTTTAAGGCATTACTACCCACCCTGAGCCAACAGGAGAGTACTATAGAAATTTGCACTGCTCTCAACAGCTTTTAGGGTCTACCCAGCGCCAGAAGAAGAAAATGGTAAAGAGGATCTCTGAAGTCAACAGAGAGGCCTGCTAAAAAATATGTACACTATAAAGTTTATTTTTGTTTTGTTTTTTGTTTGTTTTTTGTTGAAAGATTGCTCTAATGTGGGCAAAGGAGCAAGTTCTGTGTTGGGTGACACAAGTCCTAGATGGACTATAGGTACTGTATACACACACACACACACAATCCTATATATACACACTTCTACACCCACAGTTGATCCAGAGGAAGGTAAAAAAAAAACACAATATAATTTGATCCAATTTGCTCCAGTAGGGGAAAAAATTCCTTCCCGATCATCCAAAAGGCAATCGGACATTCCCTTACTTCCAATCCTTCTTCATTGGTAGGTCACGGGGTTGGATTGGAATGCATTTTAACCCAGTAACGCGTTTCTTCGGCATCCTCGTTTAGTGCTGTGGGAGATCACATGTCCCCCAAAACCCAGCGTCATTGTTATTGTTGGACGGAGTGTCGGGGAGTGCTGGGCAAGATGAATATCAGTGGGTCGGGGGGTCCCCTTTGCAAAGACACTATAACTTGCCCAACAGTAAATGGGCAAGGTGAAAGGGTTTCTTTAGATAAATTATACATTTTTGTTCAAACTTAAAAAAGTCAATGATTTTAGGTATATAAACTGAGATTCTATGGTCTTTATTATTACAATCTTTGTTTTACAGATACTCTTACTCTGTTTGCAGCATATGCATATTTGAAATCAAACTAAAGATACATTTGTTTATTTGTGTACTTTGCCCCATACTTTTCTTCTTGGGTCCCCTGCTGGGCTCTGGGCTCCTCCCCCCTGACCAGTGTTTCCAGGAGCATGCCAATTGTTTTGGGGGCACTGGTGTGGGCTCATGCTGAGCCCTCCTCTACTTACCCATCAGACAAATAGAGTCGCTGTTCCCTGATCTCTCCTCATTGGCTCACTGGCTGTGAATGACAGCAGCGGGAGCCAATGGCTCCTGCTACTGTCTAAACCAATGAGGAGAGGGAGTCCTGGGACAGCTGAGGCTCTCATGCACATCGCTGGATCGAGAGGGGGCTCAGGTGAGTACTGGGAGGGCTGTTGGGGGAGCAGTACACAGAATGCATGAAGCTAAAAAACCTTCAGCCTTTACAACCACTTTAATCTATTGATTTATTCAGGTGATAGTTGTAGGTAATATAAAGTAATAAAAAGTGTACATACTGATATATAGTACATTGTAGTTTTTTTTGTTTTATTTCGAATGTTATGCCGTGTACACACGATCTGGCTTTTGCCCAGCCAAAAGCACATCGGAATTTCGACGAAATTCCATCGGAGTAAAATAGAACATTTTCTAGATTTAAACTCCGATGGAACTCATCGGAATTTCCGATGGAATTTCTCCAATAGGCATACACATGGTTGGAATTTCCGATGGAAAAAGTCTGTCTGACTTTTTTCCGATCGTGTGTACGCGGCATTAGGAAATTGCAAAAAGCTTTATCATAAACAAAGGACTTCTGTAATAATTAGTTGGGAAAATGATCTTCAGTAAAGAGCAGCAGGTGTTCCATATCTCTCACTCAGTTCTAGTCTGTTTCAGGCTGGGTTCACACTACTACACTACTTTCATCCTACTTTTCTCTGCTACATTGGTCCTACATTTATCCTACATTGGTCCTACATCCATCCTACTTTCATGAACAGGATACTACTTTGGTCCGACTTCAATGATATTCAATGGGCCTGAAGTAGGATCAATGTAGGACCAAAAGTAGTACAGGGAGCATTTTCAAAGTCGGACCGACTTGTGTAGGACGCTACAAGACGCTCTCATAGGGAAACATTGAACACAGAGCAAAGTAGGATGAAAGTAGTGTAGTAGTGTGAACCCAGCCTTAGGCTGGGTTCACACTACTACACTACTTTCATCCTACTTTGCTCTGCTACATTGGTCCTACATTTACCCTACATTGGTCCTACATCCATCCTACTTTCATGAACAGGATACTACTTTGGTCCGACTTCAATGACATTCAATGGGCTGAAGTAGGATCAATGTAGGACCAAAAGTAGTACAGGGAGCATTTTCAAAGTCGGACCGACTTGTGTAGGACCAGTGTAGGACCAGTAAGACAGCTCTCATAGGGAAACATTGAACACAGAGCAAAGTAGGATGAAAGTAGTGTAGTAGTGTGAACCCAGCCTGAGGCTGGGTTCACACTACTACACTACTTTCATCCTACTTTGCTCTGTGTTCAATGTTTCCCTATGAGAGCGTCTTGTAGCGTCCTACACAAGTCGGTCCGACTTTGAAAATGTAGTGTAGTAGAGTAGTGTAGTAGTGTGAACCCAGCCTCAAGGTGACTTGTACATTGGGGAATGTGTTTTGTTTGGCAGATCCACAATTTTTTCCATAATAGTCATTTCCAATAAAGTACTCATAGCACCAGTGTATCGCTATTTATCTGCTTATCTAATTGCTGCTAATACTAAGGATCCAACAATTCAATTATTTAAACTAGCTACATGGCAGAGAATTGATCATTTCATATACCGGTAATATAAACTTAGAAGCTAGTTTCCTTGTTTGCAGCTGTGATCCAAACCCTATTTGATTCTGAAAAAGGACTTTCAGCCCTGGTTCACACTGGGCTGCGGGAGTGATTTCACTCCCACTGGCAGTCCCGATTTCGGCCGCGATTTAAGAGACATCTGTGCAGGTTTCTGCACAGATGTCTATGTAAATCGCGGCCCTAAATCGCAAAAAGTAGTACAGGAACTACTTTTTGAAATCGGTGCAGTGCCGCAGATGCGGCGTCGCACCTATTAGGACGGTGTCTTTGTCGACAATTGCCGGCAAATGCAGCCGATTTGAAATGCGATTTCACAAGTGAAATCGCATCTCAAATCGAACCAAATCGTACCCAGTGTGAACCTGGGCTCAATGTTTTGAGTTACTAAAGGCAAATAGGCTGTTCACTTTGCAAGGGAATTTTTCTTTAGCTTAGTGAATGGGGTGAAACTCCTTTGACTTCCATCATCCAATATATTTTTATTTTATTTTCCTTGCACATGATTTGATATTCTTTGCAAAGTGAATTTTCACCACATTAACTAAGCTAATTGATTGATTCCATTCAAATTAAAAATTCCATTGCTAAGTGAACAGCACATTAGCATTTAGTAAATCAAACCTAAAGTTTCTTTTTGTCTTGTCTTGTTTCTATTTTACAAAGCTTCTTTTTAACCCACTTACATGATACCTTGGGAAAGATTCATTACATTGCTTCAGTATACACTGATATACCAGAACAAATCCACTTTGGTGATGCTGATTACAAAAAATCACTTTTGGATCCACCACTAAATACTCTTCTCAGTTATAGAACTAACTAGTAATATTTATTTCATATTCTTCTTTAGGTTTGGTATGCACTGGTCTTATAAGCAGGACACTTCTCTTCTTTCATAAAGAACAAGACTGCTGCTTATGAGCAAATCAATTCATTCAATCAACCCAATTCCTCTTTTCATATTACCGTATTTGCCGGCGTATAAGACGACTGGGCGTATAAGACGACCCCCTAATTTTCCAGCTAAAATGTTGGTTTTGGGATATACTCACTGTATAAGACGACTCCCTTCCTACTAGTCATGCCTCGCCTCACCTCACTGTGCCATTACATGCCAGACTGAGCCACCGTTACATGCCTCACTGTGCCATTACATGCCTCACTGTGACATTACATGCCTCACTGTGCCACCGTTACATGCCTCACTGTGCCATTACATGCCTCACTGTGACATTACATGCCTCACTGTGCCACTGTTACATGCCTCACTGTGCCATTGTTACATGCCTCACTGTGCCATTGTTACATGCCTCACTGTGCCATTGTTACATGCCTCACTGTGCCATTGTTACATGCCTCACTGTGCCATTGATACATGCCTCACTGTGCCGTTGATACATGCCTCACTGTGCCATTGATACATGCCTCACTGTGCCGTTGATACATGCCTCACTGTGCCATTGATACATGCCTTACTGTGCCGTTGATACATTCCTCACTGTGCCATTGATACATGCCTCACTGTGTCACTGCATGTCTCGATCCCTTACCTTATCCCTGACATGCTGAATCTCGGACCGCGGCTGTCCATTTGCAAAAGCCGCGCCTCCTCCTTCTGCTGTTCCGTGATAGGTGGAACACTCAGCTTCCCAGGAGACACTGTGTTCAACGTTCCGCCTATCACGGATGTCCTCACATCCCAGAGGGGGTTATCTGAGGGGGAGAAGCCCAAAGAGACGCTGTGGGACCCCAGAAAACGGCGTTCAGGGCCACTCTGTGAAAAACGAGCTGCACAGTGGAGGTAAGTATGACATGTTTGTTATTTAAAAAAAAAAAACAAATCGAACCTTTACAATCACTTTAATGGTGTCAGCAACTATAAGAGCTTCTTGAGTAGGATAGCCAACTGCCAGATGAATACCAGTAATATTTGATCCACTCAGATGATTGTGTTCCATGTGTCAGTTTAAATAGAAATTGTTTGTGTGCCTTCAAGGTTTTTGCTTCCTCTCTCCTTGAGTCTAAGGCCCCGTACACACGACCAGTTTCCTCGGCAGAATTCAGCTTCCGACCGAGTTTCTGGCTGAATTCTGCCGAGAAACCCGGCCGTGTGTACACTTTCGGCCGAGGAAGCCGACGAGGAGCTCGGCGAGGAAATAGAGAACATGTTCTCTATTTCCTCGTTGTTCTATGGGAGCTCTCGTCCCGCCGAGCTCCTCGGCGGCTTCAGGGCTGAACTGGCCGAGGAACTCGATGTGTTTGGCACGTCGAGTTCCTCGGCCGTGTGTACGAGGCTTAAGTATTCCCCACACTGTTTACCAAAGTAAAGAATATAATTATACTGAGTGCTGTAAAGCACTGGTGATTTGCTAACCCTGAGCATGTTTTATAAACATTTACAGGCGTCATGATGCTGAAGCTTCCCAGCTTGCAAGTCAGATGAAGCTCCCCAAAGTGGAATGCTTTATACTTAACTTACCTCATGGCCAGGTGTTCAAGAGCAAGCAAAACATTCCAGGCAGTCTGTATGGAGTATTTCTGGCCTAAAGGAGCACCTGAGAAAAGCACCAGAAAGGTTTTTAAGGTTACATTCTGTTTGCTTTTTCTTGAAAAGAACATGTACAGCATATGCTTTATAGCAGAGCACATACCTATCAAAGTAAGCATTCAAAGTCAAACTCCAATTAAAAAAATAATAATATTAACCTCTTCCAGGTTATATACACTTAGGGCCAGATTCTCGTACCTGCGGCGCAGCGTAACGTAACCCCTTTACGTTACACCGCCGCAAGTTTTCAGTCTAAGTGCCCTATCCACAAAGCACTTACCTGTAAACCCAATTCAAATGGGGCGGGTACCATTTAAATCAGGCGCGCTCCCGCGCCGGACGTACTGCGCATGCTCCGTTCGCAAATTTCCCGACGTGCTTTGCGCGAAATTACGACGCGCCGACGTGTTGAGAATCGTGACGTGCGTAAAGTACTTACGCCGGTAAAAAAACAAAAAAATTCAAAAGCGACGCGGGAAAGACGGGCATACTTTAACATGGTGGAGTAATTTTACACCATGTTAAAGTACCCCTAACTTCGCGACGGGAAACTAAGACTTGCGCCGACGTAACGACGGGAAAAACCTTTGTGGATCGCCGTAACTGCTAATTTGCATACCCGACGCTGGTTTACGACGCAAACTCCCCCCAGCGGCGGCCGAAGTACTGCATCCTAGGATCCGACGGTGTAATTCAATTACACCTGTCGGATCTTAGGGCTAGCTATGCGTAACTGATTCTATGAATCAGCCGCATAGTTAGAACGGCCCTAAAACAGAGATACGACGGCGTAACAGGAGATACGCCGTCGTATCTCTTTTGTGAATCTGGCCCATAGCTCCTAACTGTCCTTGATTTCGAGGGAATGTCCCTGATTTGGAGCAAAGTCCCTCTGTCCTTCATTCCTCCTCATTTGTCCCTAATTTTGTTCTGATCTATATAGCTGTATATAAAATGCACTATTTATCTATCAAAAAGTGCTAAACCTTTCATCTGATTTCTAAATTGCTGCATTTGTAAATTTCAGAAGCCAATATAAAGGAATAGAAGATAGAATAGAAGAAAAAAGCACTTATGGGCGTGGCAAGGGGTTTGTGGCTACATACTTTTGCTGATAGGTGTGCCTCATTCCCATCTCAAAAAGTTAGGAGGTATGTATATACACATTGAAGGATTTTCAGTAAACTTTAGGCAGATCCATTCCTGCTTTTGTAAAGTATGTAGTGGGGTACCGTCTGGTAAAAGTGATTGCTAAATGGGAGCACCTGCCTGCTCTAATCACATGATCCATCTAAGTGTTATAATAAGAAATATTTCATCAATTAGACAACCTCCTATGCTGCGTACACACGATCGGAGTATCCGATGGTCTAAAATCCAATGGATTTTTTCATCAGAATTCCGTTCAAGCTGTCTTGCATACACATTTGACAGACTAAATTCCGAAAGTACAAAACGCGGTGACGTAAAATACTACGACGAGAAAAATTAAGTTCAATGCTTGCAAGCATGCATCGACTTGATTCTGAGCATGCTTGAATTTCACTCTATTTACTCAGGTGCAAGTTTTCAGTAAAAAATACATTTAAATTAATTTCAGTGCACACAAACACAATGGGGGTTATTTACAAAAGGCAAATCCACTTTGCACTTCAAGTGCAAACTGCACTTGAAATTGCACTGAAAGTGCAGTCGCTGTAAATCTGAGGGGGAGATCTGAAATAAAGGGAAGATTTGCTGATTTTATCATCCAATCATGTGCAAGCTAAAATGCTGTTTTTTTATCTTCCTTGCATGTCCCCCTCGGATCTACAGCGACTGCACTTCCAAGTGCACTTGTAGTTTGCACTTGTAGTACAGAGTGGATTTGCCTTTTGTAAATAACCCCCAATATAATACCAATTTTTTGGTAAAATTTAAAATAAATAAGTCGATACCAAACATGTTGAAATTTTAAATTGCACATGTCTGTGAAATGGTGACAAACTACAGCAGCTAAAATTATCTATAGGTGACACGTTAAAAGCCTTAACAGGTTATCAGTTTACAGTTACAGTGAGCTGTGGTCGGTGCTAGAATTTTTGCTTCCACTTTAATTATTATGGCGATACAACACATGTGTGCTGCAATCACTATTTACATATGCGTGCCGGACTTCTGTGCGCATTTGTATTTGCATTTGCACATGAGCACAGGCAGACAGGAGTGCTTTTATTTTTATTTTATTTAAAAAAAAAAACATTTCAGGAAATGACAGGTATTTCTTATGGGTCTATTAGACCCCTGATCCCTCCTCTGCCCTCCAAGGCAGATGATTAACCACTTCCCTCCTGGCCTATAGCAGAATAACGGCCGGGCGGTGGTTCAGTTATCCTGACTGGGCGTCATATGAAGTCCAGTAGGTTAACAGCCGCCGCGCGCCCGTGGGGGCGCACATCGCGGCGATCGGTGGTGCGGCATGTCAGTCTGACACACCGCTACATCGATCTCGGTAAAGAGCCTCTGACGTAATGTATCCAATCACGGCTGTTCACAATGTAAATCGGCTTTTTCTCTGCCAATTAGTAACCATCCCCAATGAGTGCCCATCAGTGCCGCCTATCAATGCCTATCAGTGCTGCATATCTGTGCCATCAATCAGTGCTGCATATTAGTGCCATCAATCAGTGACGCCTACAAGTGCCCATCGTCAGTGCCCATCAGTGCCACCTCATCGTTGCTGCCTTATCAGTGCCCATCAGTGCCACCTTATCAGTGCCCATCAGTAAAGGAGAAAACGCACTTATTTACAAAATGTTATAACAGAAACAAAAGAAAAACATTTTTTCCAAATTTTCTGTCTTTTTTTATTTGTTTAGCAAAAAATAAAAACCACAGAGATGATCACATACCACCAAAAGAAAGCTCTATTTGTGGGAACAAAATGAAAAAAAATCTTTTTGGGTACAATGTAGTATGACCGCACAATTGTCATTTAAACAGCGACAGCACTGAAAGCTGAAAATTGGCTTGGGCAGGAAGGGGGTGTAAGTATACACTAAAAAACCGCGCTAACACAACACCATAAATATAGGCAGCGGCTAGCGTGTGATGACAGGAAAAATAAACAATATAAAAAGCCGCGCCAAATAACAAAATGAATATAATAGTACAACAGTCCACAGGTAGTGTAAGTAATAGTGGATATTGGATTGATTCTCCAGCAGAGACAAAAACACTGTATTGATCAGAGGCTGATTTGCATGTAAAGATGTTGATTTTTCAATGCACCAGGTGACATGCATACAGTGTGTGAGATCCCACCACCGGAATTGTATATCAGCTTACCAGATAGCAAGCCTTTGGTGCAGTTGGCTATAACCCAGCCACGGCCTTTAAATCCCCCGGGCTCAGATTTCCAATCAAAAGACAGCTGAGGTTTGAAGTTGGTATGTATTTCCGATTTAGGACACCCCACAATTCATCAGCAACCACAGTATACCGATAAGCGTAACCCAATCCGGCTCACATGTAGACAGGAGAATAGAAAGGGACGCAATAGCGTGATATCGTAGGTATACAAATTTATTTAAGAAAGTAATGTACTTACACTTAGGCAGTATAAACACAGCATTAAACAGATAAAACAAGCCGGCCGGCTTACGGAGCCCTCCTCCTAGGCGTGGTGACGTCACTGACGCTGCCTCCAGACGCGTTTCGTCCTATTGGACATTCTCAATGGGGGCCCATTGAGAATGTCCAATAGGACGAAACGCGTCTGGAGGCAGCGTCAGTGACGTCACCACGCCTAGGAGGAGGGCTCCGTAAGCCGGCCGGCTTGTTTTATCTGTTTAATGCTGTGTTTATACTGCCTAAGTGTAAGTACATTACTTTCTTAAATAAATTTGTATACCTACGATATCACGCTATTGCGTCCCTTTCTATTCTCCTGTCTACATGTGAGCCGGATTGGGTTACGCTTATCGGTATACTGTGGTTGCTGATGAATTGTGGGGTGTCCTAAATCGGAAATACATACCAACTTCAAACCTCAGCTGTCTTTTGATTGGAAATCTGAGCCCGGGGGATTTAAAGGCCGTGGCTGGGTTATAGCCAACTGCACCAAAGGCTTGCTATCTGGTAAGCTGATATACAATTCCGGTGGTAGGAAGGGGGTGTAAGTGCCTGGTATGGAAGTGGTTAAACACAGATCTGTTTGATCAGATGCTTTACTGGCTGTACCGGACAGGAAAAAACAGCACCAAAACCGAAAGTGACAAAATCCTCATCAATTCTGACTTCATTTGTCACAGAGGAGGTCAGGCAAGGAATGTGCTTCCATCTCCTCTGTGGGCAGCCAACCCACCTGCTTACAGCAGTCCTAGGCTCCCCGGTGGAAAAGGAGAGTCCCGGAATGGTGGCAGGCGGCTGGGGGAAGGAAAGGGCCTTCCAAGCCCTTTAAAATTGATTGGGCAGCTGTAAAACCGCTCAAATCACTTTTATGTGATAGCTGATCGCCAGTGGTAAAAAAAAAAAAAAAAAAAAAAACGACACCAAACTGCATCTGCAGTCATGAGCCTGGTATAACCTCTTGCCATCTGGGTTGTATATATATATATATATATATATATATATATATATATATATATATATATTTATGTACGCTTGACAGCAAGCGGTTAATTCAAGTGTACCAACCCTGTGCTATGCTGTGTAGAATGAAGGACTGGTTTATCTTCACCTCCTTCCATGCTTACCCCCAGGACTTTTCCAGAGCCTCTCCAATCCTATGGAACTCCTTACCCCAATCTGTCCGATTATCTCCTACTCTATTAGCTTTTAGACAATCCCTGAAAACCCTCCTCTTCAGAGAAGCCTATCTCATACACACACACCTAACAACTGTATTTTTATTTTCTCCATCTGATCCCCCACAGCTATTACCTTTTGTTCCACTTGATCCGCCTTCTAGATTGTAAGCTCTAATGAGCAGGGTCCTCTGATCCCTCCTGTATTGAATTGTATTGTAACTGTACTGTCTGCCCCTATGTTGTTGGCGCTATATAAATCCTGAATAAGAATAATAATCTTAAAAAGTGCAATAACTTTTACACACAGTTGGCCTTTGGATCCATAATTATTAGAAATAGTTGGGAGTTTGCTCAATTATAATAAATTATACTTTATTTTTATAGTCTGCACTGCAGTTTATGGTGGGCACAGGTTTTCAACTTTAGAAATATTACCTTTAAGGGATTGCAAAGGTAAATAAAAAATAAAATAAAAATAACAAACATGTCTAAACTTACCTGCAATGGAATTGAACAGAGCGGATGCGAACCTCCTCTTTCGGGCCCCCCGCCGGTGCTCCTAGCCCCTCCCCTCTGTCACACTTCCCATGGGGGCACTCGTGTGTGCTCGCACCTGAGCCCCACTGCTGCGTCCATTGACAAAGACAGCAGGCCTCGGCCCTGTTGCCTGCTCCCTCGTCACTGGCTTTGATTGACAGCACTGGGAGCCAATGACTCCTGATGTCCAACCAGCGAGACCCAGAAGTGAGGGAAGAGAAGAGCTGCAGACATACATGGCGCTTAATCGAATAAGGTCTTAGGTAAGTAATGGGTGGTGGGGGTGAGGAGGGATGCTTACACCTAAACATTTTTTACCTTAAGGTAAAAAATGTTTAGGCTTTACAACCACTTTAAAGAAGCATTCCAGACATGGTATATTTTTATATAGCAAGTGGAGATCACTGAGGTTGTGGTATCTACATCAGTGATTTCTAGCTTCCAGGGGCATTGGCCAGGTATGATGCATACAGAGTTACATTGGTCCAAGCTGGACCAATGTATCTGTAAATTACAATAAATCAACCCTAATTAGTCCTAAATGATCTATGGGATATACAGTATGTTTTGTGCTGTGTTCTATCACCTTTACATAAGTTTGGCGAGCATGGTCTGGGCAAGGAAATAGGCAGTTTACTTAAAGCGGAAGTAAACCCATGGATTTGAAAGTTTCAAAAAACAGTTAACATTCCCGGCATGCCGGAAATGCTAGCTGTCACATTTGCTTGTGCTCTCATCCAAACTGTCAAACCATCCAATGGCTGGTGTCATAACTGATCACATGTGCAGCATCATGGCAGTTGCAAATTAAACAGAGGCCAAGATGGCAGCTTCCTTGGTTGAAAACGATAGGAGGGTTTACTTCCACTTTCAATACCCGCTAATATTTATATCTGTCTAGATACCGAGTACCTAAAGCACAAAATTAAAAACCCAAGGAACTCTGATTTATCACAACAAATAATTAATGTTTTTTTTCCAGACAGATAAATACTATGCTACGGCATTATTAAAAGCATTTTTTTTATTTTTTTATTTTATCTCCATTGTTTTACCAATGCAGGGAAATGCTGTCATAATTTTACTGCAACTACAATTTTGGTTCAACATTCATTCAAATGTATGAATGCATTGGAACACCTTTATATCTTAGCCGGCGCAGGATGATGTCACTCCTGCACATGCGCAGGTGTCAGTCATTCCTGCACACTGGGACTGTGCCAGCGATGTGAATGGCGTTGCCCATGCGCAGCTCAGTGTACATGTTAGAGAACACGGCGAGCAGGTGAATTTTATTTTAGGAGAGACCTTACATTTCTCTTGCATGTCAACAAAATTATACAGGCACTACCCTGAAATTAAAGATAATAGTGTGAGATTTGTATCAGTGATTTGACAACATGTTTAATTTCTCTTACATAGTTAATACAAACATAAAATTGTAAGATTATGTTTTTTTTAAAGTTAATACATATGGATTATGTATTTCACCCAGAAGCGTTTGCCCTTAATGTAACAGAGACATAGCTGTCTTTCTATTTATTTCGATTGCTTTTATGACCTTTTTATGTAGCTATAAAAATGACAAAAGCATATATTCTGCTGGAGAAAGCCTACTATGCATGGTGTGGTTCCAAAATCATGCAATTGCATTTCGGTGATAACATTCCGCATATTTGTATGCACACAGTATGGTCACATTTTTAGTTCTACCCCTTAAATAAAAACATTATTTGACTTTTATCCATGGTATTGCATTATATTAGGCAGGGGATGTTTTGTAGTTCTTCCTTCCTTTTACTATTGCAACAGATTATTAATCATGAGATTGCTAATTTACCCTTTACTAGTCTATTAATTAAAATTTTAAGCAACTTTTCTAGTACAGTATGTGTTAAGGATCCAAAGCATACTAGGATAGTTCTTGCTGCAACAACCAGCTGCCTTTTATTTAACCCTTTCATGACTAAGCCTATTTCTGACATTTGGTGTTAACAAGTTAAAATCCATATTTTTTGCTAGAAAATTACTTAGAACCCCCAAACATTATATCTATATTTTTAGCAGAGAATCTAGAGAATGGCGATTGTTGCAATATTTTATGTCACAGGGTATTTGTGCAGCAGTGTTTTAAACGCAACTTTTTGGGAAACAGAAAACATCCCTTGTGACAGTAATAGGTAGTGATAGGTACTCTTTATGGAGGGATCAGGGTCTAAAAGACCCCCAATCCCTCCTTTGCACTTCAAAGTATTCAGATCGCCGAAAACGGCGATTCTGAATACTGTGTATTTTTTTAAACTGGCGGCATTGGCAGCCGAGTAACCCGGAAGTGACGTCATGATGTTGCTTCCGTGTTTACACTGAAGAGACTGGATCGAAGCCATTCGCGGCTTTGTTTCAGCCTCTCACTAAGCACTGGGGCAACGGATCTTATATTGGTCTCCCGGTGGGACGGGAGGCCCGGTAAGAGCAGCAGAGGCGGCGGGAGGGGGGGATGTCCCCTCCCGCTCCTTCGGGATAACAACCGAGCGGCTTTTTGCCACATCGGTTGTTATCCCTGGAAAGCCAATCGCCAGCTCTACAAATGATACCAGGATGATGCCTGCAGCTGCGGGCATCATCCTGGTATAACCCCCGAAAGCCGAGGCCACATATGTGCGTACGCTCTGTGGGAAGGGGTTTTAAACTCATATAGGTGATGTGCAATCCCAGACTGGCTACCTGGCTATTCTGGTAGACTACTGTCGTACAGTAACAGAGTGTGGAGGGGATGGTTAAAGTATAATTCTGGGATATTTATTTATTACAGGTACTTATATAGTGCCATCAATTTACGCAGTGCTTCACACATATACATATTGCACATTCACATCAGTCCCTGCCCCCCAAGGAGCTTACAATCTAAGGTCCCTAACTCACATTTATACATACTCATACTAGAGAAGTTTAGGTGACATGGATGAGCCAGCACCTAGACACATCAAACCATGAATTAGGTGCATTCTGGGTATCCGACCATTCTGGGAATTTCTGTTTGAAAATGGTACCTTGGGGTACCTGCTATGTAATGTATTTGCTTTCTTCAATCATGTTTGAAAATATATAAATAATTTTTACTTAAAACCTAAATACACGCCATACACCTCTAAATCTAAATTTTGCAAAATTGTAATATAATTTTTCTTTTAGATAGTCCTTGCAGCTCATACCAAAGTGAATGTTGATAAAAATGAACGTTCTTTCCCTTTGAATGACACTAGTTCTACAGTGGAGCTTGCAAGGTCAAATTTATACCACACAGCCTAAAGATAATCTGTTCTAAGTACTCTTTGCTCTTGTTGGAAGGCACACTGTGTAGCAGGAATGGGAATGCTCAGTGTGAATAGATCAGTTTCTATAGAGCATCCCGAAATGTTTATTTCTAGACCTTCATAAACAAATAATTATGGCCAACAATAAAAGATAACTAGGACCAATTTACAGCAATATATTGCTTAAAGACACAAAGAAACGCTTTGGGAGGTATTGGATAAGCTTAAAAATGTCACAGTTCATAATTCAGCAATCCTATAGAGTTGTTTTATTTTCTGGTGGTTTTAAGTGAAGCCAATGACCTACCTTGACTTTATTGTCCTGGAAAACCATAAATATAGTCGAGAATCATTAAGTCAAGACCTGAAATGTGATCCTGCCCAGTTCCTAATCAGACAGCCATCTGGAAGATGAAAGAAGTCTATTTTAGCTGTAGAATGATCCAGACCCTAATTTGTAGTAACAGTCTTAACAGGCTGTTTCAGAAACATTAACCAGAGGCCATGCTCCCTTATTCAGTGGAGGTGCACTGTTTGCTGTCTTGAAACATCAGCAGCAAGCACAACCATGTATTTTTTCAGTCTGCAATTCTCCACTGCAGAATTCCAAAGGATCTCACACATGTAGCCAGGAAACTATAAATTGCCAGGAGAGTAAATCATGCTTGGCCCTAATAAAATGGTCACTCAAAAGTCAATGGACCATAGTCGCATTTGCGTCATGCTTCTTTGGCATCTGACATTTGGGCACAATTTACTTCCAGTGGCTATTGGCATACAGTTATAATTTCACTTTCTTGTAAGGGGTTAATAGAGTATGAATAAATAACTATATAAATATACAGTTATATAATATCTACAGTAAACAATAGAACTTTAATAAAATTGTTATGATGACTAGAAAAAGCATATAAAAATAACAAAAGCTATAATAATACTCAGGAAGGCCATGTAATTCTTTGGTGAAGTCCCAAGTGGCTTGGCAGAAATGGTAATGCAGTGAAAATAATAATAATAATAATAATAATAATAATAATAATAATAATAACGATAATATTAGAACATGTGTAGTCTTATGTAGTGTTTTACATTTTTGTATTTCATGTTTTTGATTTAGATTTTTTATTTTTATTTGATAAAGTGAAGAGTAAAATATATATAAATCCTCAATATGTTTAGATTAGTGCATAATATGTCATTTATATGCTCTTTAACCTCCCTGGCGGTAAACCCGAGCGTGACTCGGGGTTGGTTTTCAATGTTAGGATCGGTATCCCCGAGTCACGCTCGGGGTGGACGTGCAGCGGCGCGGCTTACCGTTTGCTGGCAAGTTACTCACCTTGTCCCTGGATCCAGCGATGCCACCCCGCTGTGTGAGCGAGCGGGACCTCCTCGCTCGATTCACAGTCTCCCTGTGTGCCGCCGATCTCCGTTCCCTGCGACGTTACGACGCACGGGAGCGGAGAACGGCGCCAAATTCAAAAAAGTAAACAAACACTTTACATACAGTATACTGTAATCTTATAGATTACAGTACTGTATGTAAAAAATACACACCCCCCTTGTCCCTAGTGGTCTGCCCAGTGCCCTACATGTACTTTTATAAAAATAAAAAATGTAATTTCTGCCTAAAAACTGTAGATTGTCCAAAAGTGTCCCTTTATGTAAAAAATGATTTTAGATCAGCTAGAAAACAGCGATAATAAATTATAATCACTTGCAGAAATGTGCGATAGCGATTTGTGGGGAAATTCGTCATAAAAATAAATAAATAATGACAGCGACAATTCTGCAACTGAGCACATTTCAGTGATTTTGAGTTGATTACATTATTGAATAATTTGTATTATAATTATATTATTATTTGTTATAATTATTTATAATTATTTATTATATTATAATTTATAATTTTGCTTTAAAAAAAAAAATCATACCCGGGATGCCTACAAGACTCTTGCTTGGTCAGATTTAAGTGAGTTATTTCTAAAAATTACAGGCCTACAGTATAAAACGCCAAATTTCCTTGCAAAATAATTGTACCGCTTTTGGTACGTAATTCCAGACAGAATCATACCGCCAGGGAGGTTAAAGTGGAAGTAAACCCTCCTATCTTTTCAGCCAAGGAAGCTGCCATCTTGGCCTCTGTTTAATCTACAAATGCCATGATGCTGCACATGTGATCAGTTATGACACCAGCCATTAGGTGGTTTGACAGTTTGGTTGAGAGCACAACCAATGGGAGTTTTACATTTTCGGCACGTGCTGGAAAGGTAACTGTTTTATGGATGGGTTTACTTATGCTTTAATTTTGGCAAATTCATTGGAATTAATAGAGAAGGTAAAATTAGAGTGATATTTTTTTTTCAGTTTTGTAGGTTGCAATGGGCTATAAATGGTGCATGGAGGTTGAGAAAGCCCTTTCTCTTATCCTGGGCTCGTTCTTGAAATTATCTTTTATTGACTTCATTATTTTTGCATTTTTTTTTTCAGACAGAAGATAACAGACAGTATAAAGCTGTTTGTACACTAAAGTTCCTAAACCTGAGTTTAGGGGCTATTGGCGATTTTTGTGCCAAAACTCCTAAACACATCTCCATAAAAGCCTATGTGTCAATGTACACAGACTTTTACCAGAGTTTAGGAACTGCTGCAGTTAGAGGAGCTTCAACCTCCCTCAACCTGACTCTCCTGAACGCAGAAGAATTACGTTCAGGATAGGAAAGTTTTGACTGCCGGAAAACGCAAACTGCGGAAAAACCACAGTTTTTGCGGTCAAAGTAGGCTGTGTAAAACTAAAATGAAAAACGAAACTAATGAAGCAGCGATGTACAAACACTATCAAATGCACAGAAAAGAGAAACAACACAAATCCAAGAAAACTCAAATCAACCTAGCTACCCAATAACAAACACAAAAAATGTCCTCTAAATAAAGGAAAATAAGTGCAGATAAATGTGCAAAATTGATAGTATTTGCTTATGTGAAATTGTGCTGATGGCAATTCAGTAATTTTGCATCAGTGTTGCTAAAATCATTTTACCCATCCTTAGTGGTTATAAACCAGATGAATTTCTCTTTAGGAATATCTTTAGGGAAAACACCTGCCCATTCCTGATCACACATGGGACTTCCCAAAAAGTATCTTGCCACTTGGCTCCAAGCTCAGGGGGCATTACCTGTTTTTATCTTCTTAGTGGTTAGAGGAAATAATCAGTCGCCCAATGCAGATATTTTCTAACCAGCATGAAAATATCTAGGTCTCATAACCGGCATTTTTTTATTTATTTTTTTACAGTCTTCACCCGCATTGTCGCATTGCGGATGATATCATACATTTTAAGGTCGCCATTAGCTGTTTGTTTTTTAAACGTCAAAACTTTGTCCAAATCAACATCTATAACACATTTTACATTGCTAGTATTGTTTAATATTATTGCAGAATAATGGTCAGCTTTGTAAATACAGAAAAATACATAGCTCAATGGACAAGTGGGCCATTGTCTAGTGCAACAGAATAAGACGAGGCAGCACCAAAATAGAGCTTATTACTATAGCCGTGTTTGGTCTCCCCTAGATACCTCTGAGCAGATCTAAGGCTGGGTTCACATATGTGCGAATTGGGTGCAGGTTTCCCCGTATCCAAATTACATGACAGGCGAGAGTGACCAGCTCTCAATGGAGCCAGTTAACACAGTTCCGGGCGGCCATGGTTTGGATTGCAGAAGGGTCCTGTGCGTCTTTGGGTCCGGTTCAGGTGGGAATTTAGGCAAAAATTCAGACCTGAATCGCACCATGCTGTGAACTGCAACCGCATACAGGCATACCCCACTTTTAAGTACACAACAGGGTTTATTTACTAAAGATGGAAAGTGCTAAATCAGGCTCACTTCTGCATAGAAACCAATGAGCTTCTAACCCCAGCTTGTTCAATTAAGCCTGGTAATAAAACCTGGAAGCTCATTGGTTTCTGTGCAGAAGCGAGCCTGATTTTGCACTTTCCAGCTTTAGTAAATAAACCCATTGTATACTTAAAAGTGGGGTATGCCTGTATATGTGAACCCGGCCTAACAGCAGTCGGTTGTCAGATGTCTGTAACAATTGCTGGACATAACACAAATTGTAAATTAACCTGCATCAATAAAATTACTTTTAATTGGAAAAGATTGTTCGGAAATAGTGAAAAACATCAAAAGTGTTCAGAATTAATCTATTGCTTAACGCACCAAATAATCAGCTTGAAAGACATCAGAATTTTCCAGCCCATCCACCCACTTTCACCTTTGATTTGGTTCTGCAAAACTGGCCAACAGCAATTGAAATGTTAATAAAAGCCAGTTGGAAATTGCTAGATTCAGTCAACATATCGAAAGGCTTGTTTCATTGATCAATATGATCAATACATGTATAGCCATCAGAAAGCTACAAGTAAAGTCTAAAATCCCCAATCTCAGTCCAGGCAAAATGAGGAAGGTGTTGGAAGATGGAACCCATTCATGTTACTTCATGGAAGAGTCTAGCGCAATAAAACATTGCAAAAGTTAAAAGGGATCAGTATTATAAATTTGGTTTAGGTTTCTTTTAAAGCAACTTAAGTGACTATTTAAATTAACTTCCACTTACTTCAAGGATTTATAGTCACAGTAGCTTCCACACTGGGAAAATGAACGTGACTGGGCATGGCCTCCAGGCAAGATGCTAAATAATCTGGATATGAGAATTTATTATCCTACAAGACATGTGCGGGCAGACTCTGATATTTAGTGACCTGCAATGACCTTGCATAACAATCAAAATAAATCAGATGTAATTATTACATGGGGAGATGTGTTGGTAATTGATGACAAATATTTGAGTGCAGTGTACTTTATGCATATTCTTTGCTTTGTTTCCCTGTCAAGTCTTCTGTGCCTTAGGACAGAAATTAAGATTTTGTTTTAGGATTACAATAACTGCCATTTTGTAATGCGATTGAGCTCACAAATATGAGTTCTACAGGTTATATATAATATAAATATATATATTTTGTTAAAACAGGAACTTTCAATTACGTTAACTGAGCTACTAAGGTAACATTTGCTTAACCACTTCAATACAGGGCATTTTCACCCCCTTCCTGCCCAGACCAATTTTTAGTTTTCAGCGCTTTCGCACTTTGAATGACAATTGCGCGGTCATGCAACGTGGCTCCCAAACAAAATTTACGCCCTTTTTTTTCCACAAATAGAGCTTTCTTTTGGTGGTATTTTATCACCTCTGCGGTTTTTATTTTTTGCGCTATAAACAAAAGAGCGACAATTTTGAAAAAAACACAATGTCTTTTACTTTTTGATTTAATAAATATCCAATTTTTCCTCAGTTTAGGTCGATACGTATTCTTCTACATATTTTTGGTAAAAAAAAATCGCAATAAGCGTATTTGATCGGTTTGCGCAAAAGTTCTAGCATCTACAAATAGGGAATAGAATTATGGCATTTTTATTTTTTTACTAGTAATGGCGGCGATCTGCTATTTTTATTGTAAACCGTGACATTTCGGCGGACATATCGCACACTTTTGACACATTTTTGGGACCATTCACATTTATACAGCGATTAGTGCTATAAAACTGCACTGATACTGTGTAAATGTGACTGGCAGGGAAGGGGTTAACACTAGGGGGCGCTGAAGGGGTTAATATGTTCCCTAAAGTGTGTTATTACCTCTTGTATTACTTGACCCACCTTATAAAATTGTAAGCTCTAATGAGCAGGGTCCTCTGATTCCTTTTGCATCAATTGTATTATAACTGTAATTATTATTATTATTATTATACAGGATTTATATAGCACCAACAAGTTGTGCAGCACTTTACAATGTAGGGAGACACTACACCAACAGTACAATTCAAAACAAGAGGGTTAAAGGAGCCCTGCTTCTGCAAGCTTACAATCTAAGAGGGAGGGGCTGAGGAAACAAAAGTTAGGGACTGTGAGTGATGAACTGATGAGGGGAGTATAAGATTTAGTTGTTAGCTGGAGGCAGCATAGACCTCCCTGAAGAAATGAGTTTTGAGAGATTGCCTAAAAGTGGACAGAGTAGGAGATAGCCAGACAGATTGGGGTAATAAGTTCCAGAGAATGGAAGAGGCTCTGGAGAAGTCCTGGAGATGAGATGGGAGGAGGAGACAAGGGAGCTAAAGAGCAGAAGGTCTTGGGAGAAGCAGAAAGGACGGTTTGGGTGGTATTTATTTTAGATAAGATTGGTAATGTAGCTCTTTGCCGAATAGTGAATGGCTTTGTATGTTATTGTTAGTGTTTTGAATTTTATTCTTGGGCAATGGGAAGCCAGTGAAGGGATTGGCAGAGAGGAGTGGCGGACACTGAACCGTTGGTAAGGTGGATGAGTCTGGCAGTGGCATTCAGGAAGACTGAAGAAGGGATAGCTTGCAGGGAGGTAGGCCAATGAGGAGGGAGTTACAATAGTTAAGGCGAGAGAACACAGGGAATTAATAAGTTGCAGTTAGAAAAGGGTGTATTTTGGAGATGTTTCAGAGGTAAAGTATGGAGAATTTGGATAGTGATTGGATTTGGGGCTGAAATTGCAGGTCAGAGTCTAGGATTACACCTTGGCATGAGGGGAGGGACTGATGGTTGTATTATTGATCTTGATGGAGAAGTCAGGGGAGGGGCACGGGCTGGCAAGATTGAGTTTGAGGAAGTAGTTTAACATCCATGTTGATATGTCAGTTAGTAAGTTAGAGAGGAGACTGAAGCAGTGAGGTGAGGAGTAGAGAGATAGATTTGTGTGTCGTCAGAATAGAGGTGGTACTGGAAGTCATGGGAGTTTATTAACAGACCAAGGGAGGAGGTGTAAATGGAGAAGAGAAGGGGTCCGAGGACAGAACCTTGAGGTACCTCTACAGAAAGAGTAAGTGGAGAGGAGGAAACAGAGTTATAGGTCACACTGAAGGAGTGCTGTGATAGGTAGGAGGAGAGCCAGTTGAGTAGTATGTTGTGGGAGTAGTGGCCATTGGTTTTAGCAGTTAGTAGTGAGTTTCAGTAGGGCAGTTTCATTGAGTGTAGCAAGCGAAAGCTAGACTGTAAGGGGTCAAGAAGGTTGTTGTCAGTGAAGTGGGAGCCAAGACGGTTGTAGACTAAGCGTTCTAAAATCTTTGACACAACCAGGAGGGAGAGATTGAAGATGTGAGTGAGGGAGGAGAAGATAGAAGAGTGTGACCGCAGTAGATGTGAGGGAACAGGATCTAGGGGACAGGTGGTAAGGTGGATTTTCTGAGAAAACTTTCGAGACCTCTTCCATAGTAGCAAGATCAAAAGAGGAGAGTGTTGAGAGCGGATTTGAAGTGATTGGCAATCTTGTGATTGTGGAGAAAGTAGAGAGCTAAACGTAGAGAAGAGATGATGAGGACTGGAGGACACAATATTGATGAGGGTGACAAAGTAGGTTTGTTTGGCAGCATGGAGGGAGGAATTGTATTTTCAGAAGGCAGATTTTTATTGGGTGAATGCATGCTCGCACACTCGCTCCAGTGCTCGGCTATGTCTCTTAAGGGTGTTGACCGTCTGCCAAGGTTGTAATAGTCTGGCCTGACATTTTGTGTAGTGAGAGGAGCAAGAGAGCCCTGTGAGGATGAAAGTGAACTGTTGTAAATAGAGGTGGCCAGGTCTTGGCAAGACAGGGGTGAGATTTTGTCATGGAGGTAGTCAGTTGCAGAGTAGAAAAGAGAAGGATTAAAGTGGCGAAGGTTTCTGTGGGCAATTCATTTCTGCTTGGTGAGACAGGTGGTTGGAGACAAGCAGATTGTGAAATTGATGAGGTTATGGTCAGAGAGAGTAAAGGGGGTGTTAGTGAGGTTGTAGGGGGTGCAAAGATGGGAGAAAACAAGGTTGAGGGTATTACTATGAAAATGAGTGGGGGACTCTGTCCAGTGTGAAAGGTCAAAGGATGAGGTTAAGTTGAAAGGTTGGAATGCAGCTGAGCTGTTACCATTAGTGGGGATGTTGAAATTACCATGGACAATAGTGGGTATTGCAGAGGAGAGAATGTAGGGTCGCATTCAGACTTGCAAGATGCCTTCCAAAGTAGTGGTTTGTGGTCAATCCAGAGCAGAGTTCTTTGTGATCTTTTATTGCTGCTTTCGTTATCTGGCTTTAGTTAAACTGCTGTGTTTAACTGCTGATTACTCCTGCAGAAAAATTACTATTGGCTGCAAAAATTGCTCTGCCTAAACCCCCTGTCTGAAGCACTGAGCAAACTGCGCTATATAAATCCTGTATAATAATAATGATAAAAATAGAAACATTTTACAGAAATGCCCGAGCAATAAAAAAAATCTAATTTTGCTCATCCATAACCAAAAGCATTTTCTATTGGTACATGTTGTAAATGAATGTTTTTGATGTTTTCATTTATTACAGCAAAGAGAGAGAGAACATTGGTGTAGTGAAGAAATGGAGGTTTGCTTAGTTCTAAAGAAACTTACCTATACTTCTGTGCATTGGTGATGATAGCATATTTCTGTGGGTGCGGGTGCATCATTATCATCATCAACTAGCAGTAGTTAACTGTGCCTGTGTATTATAAGAGGCATTCATGAGAATTTGCTTGGAAAGCTGTCTGTAGCCTTTTAGTATGGAGGGGTGGTTCAATAGATAACAGTTCAGGGTAGGATTGTCAGTAGGGATGAGTGAATCTGCCTGGGTTCAATTTGCGGGGAGGTTGTCCAATCCTACTTTAAAGCCGTGCTCCAACCTAATATCATACTTTGATTCAGTATGTTCCTTTTAATCTGTTTAAAAATGTTACAGTATGTGTGAAAAAAAATGTTTTATTTGATGGAATAACTTGTTGCTAGGCAGAATTTCTAATCTGCCTTCTTCCTGGACCACGGTGCTTCTCCTTTCCTACCTAAGCCGCACAGACTCTTGGAAAATGAGTGTCATCATTATCCAGGAGACTGTGCGCTCTTCTGTGCCGAAGAGCACATATAGTGTGGATTTTGTTATCTGTGTTGTGTAAGATTGGGGTGATCAGACTCCAGCGGTAGGTGCGTTTTTAGAGAGTACGCCAGTCCAGAACTGAATTTTTAAGGGCCTGGTAGCCCACTTTAATTTAAAAGCACAAAACGTTCACAAATACATCAGTAGCCCTCACAGGGGGTTCCACCATTACTGTATCTTGCATACTCAACACTTTAGCCTCCTGGCTTTCATTCTTGCCATCCGGCTGTTTCAGGCCTTTAGCCTAGGCCTTATGTCTGCTCCTCAGAACAAACAGAGTTTCCTAGAGTTAAGCTCTCTCCTAGCTTACTCCTGATCAGCGCCTTGCTGCTTAATCACCAATGACATCTGCCTCCTGCAGACATGCATACTCTGGCTGCGCCCATGCAGCCTCTGACTCCTCTCAGAGGGATAGGAGTCCTCCTGACTCCAGTGCACAGACTTCCTGTCTGTGGGGTGGGGCTCTGAGCCATAGTCAGGTCAGAACTAAATAGCCAAACACACAGCTGTGCAATTAGCGTACCTTTCTCTCCAAACTCTGGCGTAAACCAGCAATCTTTAAGGTCGCACAGTGTCCCACCACCACAGTTGTCATAACATGGGACAGAACGTTCCTCCTCCGCCGCCCGTTGTCATGACAACGGCACAAACAACCTGCGCTACGAACGCCGCTGTACTGCGCACGCGCGAGATCGAGAGGTGCATGCTTGGTTACCCAGCATGCACCTCTCTACGAAAACAAGAAAAAAAATGTACTGGGCTTCAGATGCCCACACATAGGATGGCAATGGCCACAGAATGAGCTGCAGCAAATAAGGCAAGTGTTAGATTTATTTACCGATCATTTGGCGATCTATTAATATATTTAATGTCATGTTTAATGTAATTCAATTTAATTGGCCAAAAAAAATAAAAACATTTATGACCGGAACCCACTCTAAATCCGTGAAGCCCAAACTTAGCAGTGGACCCTACAAAGCCTATCTAGGACAAATCTTGATACTAAAATCTATGGGCCAGATTCAGAAAGATTGGCTTAAGTTTAAGCGGGTGTATCGTATCTCATATACGCTACGGCGCCATAACTTAGAGAGGCGAGTACCGTATTCACAAAGAACTTGCGCCCTAAGTTACGGCGGCGTAGCGTAAATGGGCCGGCGTAAGCCCGCGCAATTCAAAGTAGGCTGGTAGGGGGCATGCTCAGTATCACGTCGAATTTTCTCCCTAAGTTACGCCGGCTCAATGCTTAGTCGGCGTGAACGTAACCTACGCCCATCACCATTCACGTACGACTTACGCAAACAACGTAAAATACGACGCTGTTCCGACGTTTCCGACGTCCATACCTTAACATGACTTACCCCTGCTTTATGAGGGGTAAAGTTACGCCGGTCGAACGCCTTACGGAAACAGCGTATTTTAATACGCCGGGCGCAAGTACGTTCGTGAATCGGCGTATCTAGCTAATTTACATATTTGACGCGGAAATATACGGAAGCGCCCCTAGCGGCCAGCGGAAATATGCACCTAAGATACGACGGCGTAAGAGACTTACGTCAGTCGTATCTTAGACAAATTCTGGCGTATCTGATTCTTTGAATCAGGCGCCGAGAAATGACGCCTCACATTCGGACTTACAATGGCGTATCTGGAAATACGTCGTCGTAAATCCTTTGTGAATCCGGGCCCTATCTGTTTAAAAGGCTATTAGACAGTCTCCTGTCGAAATAGCTAGCATGGGGAGCTGGGCACTGCCATAGGAGACATTTAACAAGCCCAAAAAAAAGTACCATATAGTAGAGAGAAGGTCCTTTTAATGTGACTTTGATGGTGACATGTAGAAAACAGCAATCCTTTAAATTACTTGGAAAATGCTTTTAAGCTGTATATCATTTTATGGAACAATGCTTAAATGATTTTTTTAATTTTACATTTAGCTTGGCTTAAATACATCACCAGCACCCCAATATGACTCAATTAACCTTTAAAAATAAGGGTTTGTGTAATAATTTTTCCTGTGAGGCCTGTTTTTTATTTAAAAGTAATAGACCTCAATTGAAAGACAGAAGTAGCAGCCAGAAAAAAAAAAACTAAAGCACTCAACTTCAACACAAACTGGCCAGTAATATAGGGCCAGATTCAAAAAGATTTACGTTGCCCAGCGGCGGCGTAATGTATCCCATTTACGTTACACCGCAGCAGGTTTACAGCATAAGTGCCTGATTCACAAAGCTCTTACCTGTAAACTTGCGGTGGTGTAACGTAAATGCGTTTGGCGCAAAGCCCCTGCCTAATTTAAATGGGGCAGGCACCATTTAAATTAGGCGCGTTCCCGCGCCGAACGTACTGCGCATGCTCCGTCGGGAAAATTACCCGACGTGCATTGCGCTAAATGACGTCGCACGGACGTCATTTGCTTAGACGTTAATGTAAATGGCGTCTAGCGCCATTCACGGACGACTTACGCAAACAAAGTGATTTTTTAAATTTCGACGCGGGAACGACGGCCATACTTAACATTGCTTAGAACACCTAGGAGGCAGCCCTAATTTTACGATGCGTATCTCGACGGAAACGACGTAAATTTAGATCGACGGGCAGCGCGGACGTTCGTGAATCGGCGTAACTAGTCATTTGCATATTCTACGCCGACCGCAATGGCCTCGCCACCTAGCGGCCGGCCTAGAATTGCATCCTAAGATCCGACGGTGTAAGTCAATTACACCTGTCGGATCTTAGGGCTATCTATGCGTAACTGATTCTATGAATCAGCCGCATAGTTAGGACGGGCGGATCACAGAGATACGACGGCGGATCAGGAGATACGCCGCCGTATCTCTTTTGTGAATCTGGCCCATAGTTTGTGAGCTTCTTTTTTCACAATACCGCACACAAATTTCAAAACAACAAGCCTATTCCTTCGCTGCCTCCCTAATTGTTTTCCCTAAATATTCAAAATGTACACTTTAGGTATGTTTAGGTATGTGTTTGGTAGAAATTGTCCAAAAGAGACATGAAAAGTTTTATCTTACAATAAAAAGAGAAACACAATAACCACAAATACTGATTAGTGGCTGGACAGTATGTAAGCAGCTTGGTTATGCCACAATATAAGAACAGACAAGACAGGCATATTTAAAAAAAGAAATGAATTGAGAGACAACAGCCACAGCTATTGTACAGTGACTGGACAGCGCAGCAACAGCTCCAGCTCTTTTTTTTCCCTTGTGTTATTTTAATTAAGTATTTACAGTATATTTAATTGTTTCTTTTCATATATGTGTGTGTGTGTGTTTTTTTTTGTATTGATGTGGTGGTTGGTCTGCACACTTGCTAGCATAATCTTTCTTCTCCCAGGCACTCAGCGGCCAGTAGTTTTTTAAATTATTATTTATTTATTTACCTATACTTAAATAACTGGAGGTAAAACTGCAGGAAGAATATCTATGGCAATGGGCTGCCCAGCCTTCTACAATGCAGGGGGACGAGCAGGCAACAGTAAAAATTAGACATCCTGCAGCCATTGGCTGCCAGCTTTCCCCCAAATCCTCCCAAACCCTCCAAAAAACAACAGCAAAATAAACGACAGGCATGCTCAAAAGGAAAGTTAGTGTTACTTCATGGAGGTAGTAGGTTCGAAACCATGCTAATTTGACAATTCCTTCCTATTTTACTCCTACCCTTCCTCCATCCTTGGGTGTACAGATCTGTGCAAACAGCCAGGGTACATAAGAAAATTTAAAAAAAGAAAAGTTAAAAAAATAACCCAGGCATCATTTGCTAAAGCAAATGTAAACCCAACCACCAAAATTTGATATAAACTTTAACATCAAAATATCACCTGGAGAGTCTATTTTTATTTTAATCACTAGCTTTTATGAAAAGCTGGTGAGACTGATATAAAGGTCCTTGTTTGGGAGCTATGGAGTTGATTTACTAAAGGTAAATAAACTGTGCACTTTTACAAGTGCAGTTACACTCTGGATTGCGGTTGCTCCAAAACTTAGTAAATGAGGTGAAGCTCTGCTGACTTCCATCATCCAATCATGTGAAATCAAAAATGCTGTTTTTTCCCTTACATATGATTGGGTATTCTTTATAATGTGAAGCTTTACCTCATTTGCTAAGCTTTGGAGCAACTGCACTTGCAAAGTGCAAAGTCCATGTGTTGCACATTACTCAGGCATATTCCATTGTAGTCACCAGCCAACTCCTTCACTATAAAAAGGTGAGGTCACAGCAGCCATATTGACAATGTATTTTAGCTGTAATAGGAAAAGTATAGGGAGATCTGCTAAAAAAAGTGTGTAGCAAAGTCCCAGGGACCCCTGAAGCCCAATGGTGACTTCCAGAATCCATTACAGCTGACATCCTTCAGTGTAGAGTGGGTTACAATGCATGGTGGATGTAATGCAAGATGAACAGGTGGGCGCCAGACACTTTGTTATGTATCACGTACCTGGTAGCCAGAGCCCGATGGTAGGAGGAGACCTCTCTTACAGCTCAGGCTCGTGAGCTACCGGATTGGGGACAGCAGACTCAGGAGCCTGGCGGGGTAGGAGTGCCGGCGTGCTGGGTAGGTGAAGCAGGTGCTGACTTCCTCTGGAAGGGTAGATTGGAACTGCTGAAACCAGGGACGAGGGTCAGCGACCCTAATGGAAGGTGAAGGTTCACTGTAGGAGACTGGAAGGTGATTCGGTTAATGACAGCAGACGGAAGCAGAGTCAGGTAAGCCGGGTCACAACAGATGGTTCCGGTAATCAAATGCAGCAGGCAGAAGAGTAATCAGGGTACAAGCAGGAAGGTCTGGCAACAGTAGGTCAATCAGAAGAGGTAGTCAAAGGAAGCCGGGGTCAGGATCGGAGAGATACGGATGGTCAAACAAGCCGGGTCACAAAGTTCAATCAGAAGTTCAATCAGGTAAACAGGTTCTCAGGTTCAAGTTCAATCAGGGACTGCAGATCAGACAGCAACTTGCAGGAAGCAAGGACTGAGCTTTTGAAGGCGTTTTGGCGCCAAGGAGGGTTCACGTGCACGCGCGCGCTCCCGATGCGCACGTGCACGCGCGCGCCGCTGACGCACGCGCACGTCCCGCTGATGCACGCCGTTGTCTCAGCCCAATGCTGGGCTGACGACTTTGGGAGGTAAGTCCCTGACATTGCCCCCCCCCCCAAGGGGCAGCCTCCGGATGCCCAGTCGGGCCACCTTGTCAGGGTGGGCGAGAAAAAATGCACGTATTAGTCTTTTGGCATGGATATTACCTTCGGGTTCCCAGGAATTGTCTTCTGGTCCATAACCTTTCCACTTGATCAAGAATTGGTTTTGTCCTTGTCTTTTCCTACAATCCAGGATAGTCTCCACCACAAATTCTTCGTTGCCATCGACATGGATCGGTTCGGGAGGTTTGGACCCCCTATTAGGAAAAGGATCCGGAACTGCGGGTTTTAACAAAGAGACATGGAACACAGGATGCACTTTAAGGCCTTGTACTCACGACCGGATCTGTGCGCTGAAAACTGTCTGCCGGACAGTTTCCGGCGTACAAGGCTGATTTTTGTTTGGTTCCGCTGGCTTGTACACACCAGCGGACCAAATTACCGTCGTACCGGAACGCGTGCACGTAAACTACGTACGACGTCACTATAAAGGGGAAGACCAAACTTAATGGCGCCGCCCTCTGTTCCTCTTTTGCTAGTTACGGGTTTGCTCGTGTTAGTGAAGGTTTGGTTAGAGCTGATTCGCGCTTCTCGGTCTCCAGGCTTTGACAGCGTGTATTCACGGGTTCAGTGCGTGTGCTTGCGGTAACGTAGTTGTCATTCGGCTATAGGCTAGCAGGTTGTTTCTGCTTTAGCAGTTGCATCCTGTGCGCTCGTATCTGTTTGTCACGCGTTTGTCGCAGGTAGTGCTGGATTTGCGAGTGCTTTCTGTTTGAGTGTGTTCTTGACTGACCAGCCGGCCGGTTTGAAGCCATGATGGAGCAGCAGCGTCAATTTTCGCGAGTTGGTGCTGTTTATGGGATGGCTGCTGGATATGTTCATTATTCCAGTACTTTGGCCAGAAACAGGGGGCGGAGGCATTTCTGGACCAAGAATTGGTTGCGCCAGCGTGACCAGTTCTCACATATGCCTCTGCTTAGGGAACTCCAGGAGAATAATCCTAATGACTTTAGGAATTTTCTCCGCATGACGGACCCCGTATTCAACAGTCTGCTGGAACTTCTGTCCCCCTATATCACGAGGCAGGACACTGTGATGCGCCAAGCCATCACGGCCAAGCAGAGGCTTATTGCCACGTTGCGGTACCTGGCGACTGGGAGGAGCCTGCAGGACCTCAAGTTCTCAACAGGCATCTCTCCGCAGGCGCTTGGGGTCATCATACCGGACACGTGTGCTGCCATCATCAAAGTTCTGCATGAGGAGTATATTAAGGTAAGTTTCCTGGCTGTAATAATGTTGCCAACTAACTTTATTTTTAATTTCCCAGATATGCTGTGTGTTTAACTAACGTTCCCTTTTCTCCCTATGCATCTTGATATAAGCTTTACATGTTTTATTCTTGACCTACCTGCATATTTGTCCCTTACACAATATTAACCTGTCCAGCATGCTATCCTAGGGACAAACCCACCTTGCCATTTTTTAAAACACGACTTTTTGGTTTTTGTGTCCCCCCCCCCCCTTCAAACTTTTATTGTCCCCATCAGAGGGCTGTCGAGTCTCTTAATGAAGTGGCCCTATATATTTAATTTCCCAAATTCTCCATGCACATTTTTCTAATGCAATTTTAATACTGTGAAGTGTCACAAGGATGCTTGTAGGATGTTTTTGTTCCAAAGTACTAAATCTCTTTTTTTGTTTGTCCCCACAGCTACCCTCCACACCACAGGAATGGCAGTCTGTGGCTTCCCAATTTGCCCAGCGGTGGGATTTTCCAAACTGCGGTGGAGCAATAGATGGGAAACACGTCCGCATTGTGCCCCCACCCCACTCGGGGTCCTACTATTATAATTACAAGGGTTATCATAGTATTGTGTTGATGGCGGTGGTGTCGGCACAGTATGAGTTTCTATATGTGGACGTGGGGAAGAATGGCCGGATGTCTGATGGGGGAGTGTTCGCACGGACTGATTTCTATGATCGTCTCCAAGCTGGTGGTCTGGCATTGCCACCAGATGAAGAGAATGTGGAAGGACTTCCGTTTGTGTTCCTAGCGGACGAGGCTTTCGGGCTTGGTCCTCACCTCATGCGGCCTTTTCCCCAGAGGACCCTCACCTCAGAGAGGAGTGTGTTTAATTTTCGGTTGGCCAGGGCTCGGAGGGTAGTCGAGAATGCCTTTGGGATACTCACCAACCGGTTCCGCCTGTTCAGGACATCGATACATCTGGCGGAATATAAATTGGACACCGTTGTATTTGCCTGCTGCATTTTGCACAACTTTTTACGCAGGCACTCCCAGACGTACCTACCCGACATCGGTTCTGAGGCAAGACTACCCTCAGATCCCCTTCCCGGGCTGGACACTGGTCGCGCTGGCTTGGCCCCCCAATCAGCTCGTGAGGTACGCGACAAATATGTTGAGTACTTCATGGGTCGGGGGCCATTGCTATGCCAGATCATATTTCTTTCTAATTCGGCCCCCAAAGAAAGGAATATTCTCACAAATAATAAATAATTAGACCATTGGACTTTATACAGTTGTTTGTCATTAATGCTTTTTCTCTTTTTATCTGTCTTCCTGGTTCTCTAACTAACTTCTTCAATTTTACTGCATAATTGATTTCTCCACTTTTAGTAAATAACCACATTTTGCACAGTATTCACTCATCTACAAACAGGGTATTGAGTCTAGAAATAAGAAGCAACTCCATTTTAAAATTTGGAGGTCAATTTTTTTAATTTTTGCTTGTTCATGACCCCAAAAATTATTTTATATTTTTTTCATTACTCCCTGCTTTTGTACTTAGGAGTCTACAAAATATTTTTTTTTTTTTTTTTTTTCAGGTAATTCAACAAAAAATATTATGAAGATTATACATTTTTTAACAAGTTCACAGTTTTGTTTATCAAATATAGTTCGATTTATTGTTTACATATATATATATATATATAGAATATTTTTGGTGGGGTGTTTACCGCCTTAGTATTTTTTATTCTCGGCATATTTTTTAGGCACAAAAACCAATATTTTTTACAATTTTTTTTTTATTTTTGCTATTTTTTTTGGTGTGTTTTTAAATACGAATATTTGTTGTGGAGATTTAGGAGTCAAATCTCGACTTCACTAAATTCAGTGATTAGAGAGATTTATAATTCTATATATATATCTTTTGAATTTTTTTTCGGTGTTTATTCTTTATGGTCTAAACTGTATAGTATCCAAAAATGTACAACATGGTCAAAAAGTAAAAAAATAAAATTATACAAATATAAAAACTCACAACAGCAGTCAGTCATGGTGTGCTTTCACACTGGAACACGCCAAAATTTAAAGATACACACATTCAGTGCAAACTCGCCAAATGTCATTGGTTCAACAGACAAATGGCCACATGTGCTATCTGACATCATGGGTGATCAATGTCTGTGTTCTGTGGGAGCAAACCCTTCCTCTCAACTACTTGAGGATGGAGGAGGGGGTTGGACCCACAAAGCACAGACACTAGATATTCTGTGATGGCAGATAGCACATGTTGGCACACTGTGTGTGTATCTTCAAATTTTGGCGTATTCATTATTAAAACAGTAAAAATGTTTGTGGGGGCGGGGGATGGGCGGGGGGTGTTTCAGTCTTTGACACGGCCCATCATGTCAATAATATTTTTAAAATTAGATTCGATGACCATCATTCTTTGCCGCATATTGTCCATTTCCGTGCTGCATTCCAAAAGGACATTTGTTACATTCTGTTCCATGACAACCATCCTTTCACGCATATTGTGCATTTCAGTGCTGCACTCCATTACCTGCTGAATAATTATAGCAGCACTTGCACGTGAAAATATTGACACACCATCCTCCTCCCCTAAAAAACAAAAAAATGGTCATTTCCAAAATTATTTTTCGATGAGGCCTATCTACATATGTTTTTTTAAATCAAGCTAGGGTGACACTGACCTGATGGGCTTCTCCTTTCCACCTCTTCGACATCTTCTATCACTCCTCCTTCTTCCACCACCTCCCCATCATCTTCTATCACTCCTCCTTCTTCCACCACTTCCCCATCATCTTCGACTCCTCCTTCATCCATCAATCCACCTTCTTTCAATTCGCCAAATTGTTCTTCCGCCACTTGCCCTTCATCTGCTATAAATTCTAAGTCCAAAATTACTTCTTCCTCCTCTCTTCCTTCCTCCTTTCTTCCTTCCTCCTCTCCTTCCACATCCTCTTCTCCTTCCACATCCTCTTCTCCTTCCACATCCTCTTCTCCTTCCACATCCTCTTCTCCTTCCACATCCTCTTCTCCTTCCACATCCTCCTCCTCCTCCACATGTTGAGATGGAAGATTTTGGCCTTGTCTGGCCCTCTCTGCCTCCTCCAAATGCTGGCGACTTCTTTCCCCTTAAATAACCCAAAAAAAATGTAGACTCATCAGCACACAGATATTGGAGAGCATAAATCGCACACATTGCTTAGAAGATGCTTTCATTTAGTTACTTTTATCTTTCACCAAACCTACATTTTGGAATTACTTCTATGGCAAGCTCTGATCCTGCCCCTTTTTAGCAAAGTGACACACATGGATGTCCCCCCTAAACAGTATTTCTGGGAGACCCTACCAAAACCCATTTTTGATTTGGGGAGACACAGGTGCTCTGCATTGCAGATGTGAAAACATCTGCTTTCTTACCACTGTTTTTAGAATGAATCCTGTTTGCCTTTCCCATTCTCCTAATTTTATTTTTTAGAACTAGCTTTTACACAATGTTTACAAACAAAGTTTTTGGCCAGTGAGCCATGTCCAGGTGTGTTGTTCCTGGAATAACCGAGCCTTTATGATAAACTATGTGATGTTACGTGGTTTACTAAGAACACTATTTGTAAATATGTAGTTATTTATGTCCTAAAAAATAAATGACAACATGTCTTTAAAATTACAAGCAGGCCAAGGAGGCAGATGGTGAAATATACATGGCAACACATTATTGCAGACAATCACCCACCCCCCCCCCCAACCCCAATATATATTTACTTACTTTTACGCAGAATTTTAAGTATTTTCTTCATCTGATGTGGCTCCCTCAATTTTAAGTCTGACCAGCGTTTCCTCAGCTGTTCCTTGGACCTGGTGATCCCAAACATCCTCTGCATTCTCCTCGCCACCTTGTCCATAATATGTGCCTTTCGGCGGTTAGGGGTCTTGTATGGCCCTAATTCACCATCATAGTCCTTCTTTCGCATGATGTAAACTAACTCCACCATTTCCTGGAACCGCATATTAGTGGCTTTGTATCTTCTTGGCCTTGATCGGGACGTCCCTGCCTCTGTCCCTTCACTTGTGGCATGAGAGCATCGTGCCCGCTCGTGTGACATCGCCATCTTTCCTTTCCCACAGAGATTATGGGCGTGGAAAAGATGAATTGTTACGCCATGGGCGGAGAAGAGGGCGGCGTTTAATACATACGCGGAGTGTAGAGAATGCAAACAACGTGTTTATGTAGGTTACGCGGAGAATCTTCGAGCGCATCCAGAACATACACAGTTAACGCCATATTTCCTAAACTCATTGATTAGGGGCCTAGCAAAGGTGACGAGGGCGGGGTTTAATAAATACGCGGAGTGTTTAAAAGGTGCACGCCGTGATTACGCATCTTACGCGGTAATTAGGCGAGCGTGAGAAACGAGGAGCGAGAGACAGGAAGGTAAGGAAATTAAAAATGGGATCAGCAGAGGCCTGGAAAATGTACACACATGGGATGGGGGTTTGGGCTGTTGGTTGCACCCTTTTTAAGCTATTCTGTCTATGGGGTACCACAATGTTATTTTGGTATCCAAATGCTTTTGGACAACTCACAAAATAGAGATGTGAACAATGCTGTACCTCATTGACAAGTTTTTTAATGGTGTATTCAGATCAGGCAAAGTATTGTTCAAGTGTTGGTTGTACAGAGGTCATTAGGAAGTGTCTTTTATGTCATCCATTGTCAGGGGCATGAGATTTACACATGAAAGAGTGCCTAGATGAATACTGTCATTTGTAAGCATTGTTTATTTTTCTATTTTATAAATATTTACTGCAATGTTAACAATGGCTCTGCATCTACCAAATCAATGTTTGGTACAACCAATGCGGCCGAGCTGCCAATCATTGTTTAAACAAGAGAGACTGTGTTTGTAATTAGATATAGGTAATAAATTTGAAGACACATATTATATCAAGGTCAACGCTGATCCTTTTGAATATTTATTTTTCTTTGGTTTATGTTTTGCGAATCTAGACTCAAAAAGAAATATCATTTTTCAAAAAGTGAAATGGACCTCCTACAAACAAAGGAAGCTATAGAGGCCTTACTCCAAAAATATCAGGACACGCCCATCCTGTGGAATTCCAAGCACTCTTTATATTGTAATAAAGATGTACGAGCGGCAGCACTAGAAGAGCTAGCAAACTATATGCAAACATGGGTGCCAGGATGCACTGCCAACATGGTGAAGGATAAACTTGCCAACCTCAGAAGCACATACAGGAGAGCATACAAAGCTAATAAAAGCAAAAAATCGGGAGCAGCAGCAACACAAGCAAAGGAACCCAAACTGTGGTATTACAAACAGATGGCTTTTTTGCGGGACGAAATGGAAGGCAGGAAAACGATGTCGAGTCTTTCTTCCAACCTTTCCTCCATGCTACCTTCCAGCGGACATTCCCCAGATGACCACAGCCCTGCAGAGTCGGAGGAAGAGGGCCTGGCTGACAGAGATGCAGATCTGCCACCCTTCGATGAGGAGGTATAGTAGTTTCCTCTATATTTCTGGCGTAAATAATTCTTGGTGGATTAATGATTTGATATTGTAAAAGAAAAGCCAAGCTGGGAAAAAGCAAAAAAAAAGGTGTACAGACAAATAGGTGTCAGGGATGACAACTGCAGGGGTCAGAAGTAGAGTGTATTCAAGTAATAATGAACAGAAAATACTAAACGAAAAACATGAAAATGAGTGTGGTTTTATTTAGCGAAATTGTAAAAAATGTCCTTTTTTTTCCACACAGGAAGAAGAGATCAGCCAGGAGGTGGCAGATCCTCAGGTGTCTGTCAGCCAGGAGGAGGCCGGGGTCAGTGGCAGCCAGGAGGAGGCCGGGGTCAGTGGCAGCCAGGAGGAGGCCGGGGTCAGTGGCAGCCAGGAGGAGGCTGGGCCCAGTGGCCTGCAGCAGGTCCCCCCGGCCAGGAGAACCACCACCAGCCAGTCTTCTCCCCCCCAGGTGAGGCCATCAGGCCGAAGGAGGCAGTTGAGGCCTGTGGAGGAGGCAAGCCTCCGCATGATACAGGAGGCAAGCGCCATCATGAGGGCCCCCCTCAACCCCACAGAGGCCTTCAGTGCCTCATTGGCCCACGATTTGAATGAAGGGGAGGAGGACCAGAGAAGACTGGCAAAGGCCCTGATGAACCAGGTCCTTTGGTGGATGCAGAAGGGCCTGCTGACCCCAGACACTGGGCTATGTGACCCGGCCCGGCTTGCGGAACACCATCCTCCTGCTGCCACATCGACCCCACCTGCAAGACCCCGTGTTAGATCCGCTGGAAGGCTGCCTGGAGGGAAGGCTGGAAAGAGGAGGAAACGTTGATTCTCTGCCTTCCATTTCCTTCCACATAAAGGACATATTGTTTGGACTACCACAGTTTGGGTTCCTTTGTTTCTGTGCTGCTGCTTCATATTTTTGGGTTTTGCTCCTGAGGCTTGGAAGTTTATCCTTCACCATGTTGGAAATGCAAGTTTGCATATAGTTTGCTATCTATTCTAGTGCTGCCGTTCTGTTTATTTTTTGTGATGACATTTGCCTAAATAAAAGGCTTTTTTACTTTCATTTGAAAACATGTCTATTGTTTGTTAGTTATACTGTGGGGATTATTAGGCAGCAAACCTTTAATAAATATACAATGGGTCATTTACAAAGGACACACTCCTTGGGGGGGGGGGGGGGCCATTTGGTGTGCCAACATGGTTTAATATTCTCAAATGAAACACAAAAAAAAAAAAAAATATAAAAAAAAAGAAAAAAACATGTTAAAAAAAAATAAACTAAATGGTGACATAACTAGAAACAACAAAAAACAAAAAAAGATGCACATTCCTTTACAAAAATGACTACTATAAATTATGGAGGACCACCAACCAAAACACACGTCTGGCATAGAAAACATTATTAAAGGATTACATCACAAGCAAGAAATGTGACATTTCAGTATGGGACAACTCTATTGAAATTGCATCAGCAAGAGAACGGGGTTATTCTAGCAAGAGAAGAATTAATAAAACGAGGCAAGAAAATGTGGTTTAGTGCGCCTTTTTAAGACATTGTTCTCTTGCTAGAATAAAAGGTTTCTAATGACGAATGTGCCATATCCCAAACAAACGCGAGTTTTACCTGAACGAGCGCTCCCGTCTCCTCATTTGGACTGAGCATGCGCTGGGTTTTTGTACGCTGCTTTTGTGTACAGACGACCGAACATGTCTGACGGACACGATTCCAGCAGACTGTTTTAAAGCAAGACCAGGAAACAGTTGTTCGTTGGAAAACGGTCTGGCCGACGAATGTTTGCTGGAATCCTGTCCGTTACTGCCTACACACGAACGAACATGTCCGCTGAAACTGGTCCGCGGACCAGTTTCAGCAGACATGTTTGGTCGTGAGTATGGGGCCTAAGAGAATCAGATAAGGATAGTTCATATGAGACTGTATTGATTTTTCTCTTGACCGGAAAGGGTCCCAAAAATTTTGGTCCCAATTTTTTGGACGGACAGGCTAGCCTAAGATTGTTCGTAGAAAGCCATACCTGGTCTCCTGGTTTCAGATCCAGCTCACCTCTCCTTTTTCTGTCAAAGAACCTCTTACTGTCAGCCTGGGCCTTGGTCACCGCTTCCCGTAACAGTTGGTTATTGCGGTTGAGGAACTCCATGGTGCTCTGTACAGCCGGAACTGAGGACTCTGAAAGAAAGTCTGGTAAAAAGGTTAAGTTGAAACCATAATTGGCAAAAAAGGGAGATTGCCCCGTAGCAGAATGACTGGCGTTATTGTACGCAAATTCTGCTAGGGGTAGCAGAGAGACCCAGTCATCTTGGGGGAACGTTGTAAAACACCTGATGTACTGTTCCAAAGTCTGATTGGTTCTTTCAGTTTGCCCATTGGTCTGGGGATGATAGGCCGAGGATAGAGCAAGTTCAATCTGTAGCGTTTTGCAGAGGGCTTTCCAGAACCGAGAGGTAAATTGAACTCCTCTATCTGACACGATGTTGGAGGGCACCCCATGTAGTCTGACGATTTCTTTAATGAATACACGAGCAGTCTCAATGGCAGAAGGTGTATTCTTTAAAGGAAGGAAATGGGCCATTTTGGTCAAACGGTCCACAATCACAAAAATGACGGAACAACCCTCAGAGCAGGGAAGTTCTACAATAAAATCCATGGCGATCATTTTCCATGGTCGATCGAGCACAGGTAGTGGTTTCAGTAGCCCCCAAGCTTGGTTTCGGGGTGTCTTGTTCCGGTTACAGGTAGGGCAAGATTTGATATAGGACTTGCAGAAATCCTCCAAGCCGGGCCACCAGAAGGTGCGGCGTACTAATTCCAGAGTCTTACGAACCCCAAAATGTCCTGCCAGTGGGTGATCGTGCAGATGTTTTAAAACTTCAACTCGGGTCTTTTCAGGTACAAAAATCTGGCTTCCTTTCCAAAATAACCCATCTCTGGACTCTAGAGAGATATTGGGAGGTTTGGAAGATTCAGAAGATGCTCCTCTGAGTAAGGATAGAAGATCAGCATGTAATAATAGAAAGCTGTTTTCTGGAAGAATGGTGTCAGGGGTAGAGGTGTCCTTTGGGTTGTCAAACATTCGGGACAGAGCATCTGGCTTGACATTCTTTGATCCAGGGCGATAGGTGATGTGGAAACAGAAACGGGAGAAGAAGAGAGCCCAGCGGGCCTGTCAGGGTTTCAATCGCTTAGCAGTTCTTAAATATTCTAAGTTTTTATGGTCCGTATAAATTAACACGGGATGTGCAGCACCTTCCAACAGGTATCTCCACTCTTCTAATGCGGCCTTGATGGCCAATAATTCACGATCACCTACGTCGTAATTTCTCTCCGCAGGGGAGAGTTTTCGGGAGAAGAAGCCCACCGGGTGTACTAAGTCCTTGTTCCCAAGTCGTTGAGATATAACGGCCCCTACAGCGACTTCAGAAGCATCCACCTCAAGGAGAAAAGGTAGACCTGGGTTGGGGTGACTGAGGATCGGAGCAGAAATGAAGAGTCCCTTCAGGGTGTCAAAGGCCTTCTGAGCCTCGGGGTTCCAGTGGAAACGGAAATTTTGTCTGGTAAGCTGTGTAATGGGAGCAACGATGGAAGAAAAACCTTTAATAAAGCGTCTATAGAAATTCGCAAATCCTATAAATCGTTGTACCCCCTTTTTATCTAAAGGTACTGGCCAGTCCAGAATGGCAGACACTTTCTTTGGGTCCATCTCGATTCCCGTCGGGGAGATTACCAGACCCAGGAACTGAATGGTGTGTAACTCAAATTCGCATTTTTCTGCCTTTGCATATAAGCCATGCAGGCGGAGCCGGTTTAAAACTCTGCAGACATGCTCCCGATGTTTGTCTAACGAGCCAGAGAAGACCAGTATATCATCCAGGTAGACGATGACGAAGATGTCTAAAAAGTCTCTAAACACGTCATTGACAAAATGCTGAAAGGTAGCGGGAGCGTTACATAACCCGAAGGGCATGACGAGGTACTCGTAGTGGCCATACCGAGTGCGAAAGGCAGTTTTCCACTCATCACCGTCTCTGATGCAAATTAGATTATAAGCCCCCCTCAGGTCCAGCTTGGTGAAGATAGTGGCGGATCTTAGTTTTTGGAATAATTCAGGTATTAGGGGCAACGGGTATCGGTTTTTAACCGTGATGTTGTTGAGCTCCCGATAGTCGATGCATGGGCGAAGGGTCTGATCCTTTTTGGCAACAAAAAATATTCCAGCACCCACCGGTGAGGTGGACGGCCGTATGAACCCCTTGTTTAGATTTTCGTCAATATAAATTTTCAGAGCATCTTGTTCCTTCTCGGATAATGGAAAGATGCGCCCAAAAGGGATCTCAGCCCCAGGAAGCAGTTCTATCGGGCAGTCATAAGGACGGTGAGGTGGTAGGGAGTCGGCCCCCTTTTTGCTGAACACATCGAGGAATTCATGATAATGTTCCGGAACGGACTGGAGCAAACTGGGATCGGTGTTCAGACATAGCAGAGTGGGAGAAAAACTAGGTACTTTAGGTAAGCAATATTCTTGACAGTAACGGGAAGGAAACCGTAAAGTTCCAGAGGACCAATCAACCTGAGGGTTATAAATCCGGAGCCAGGGAATGCCAAGAATCACAGGGAATAGAGGAGAGGAGATCACATCCAAAATTAATAATTCTTTATGATCGGCGGAAGTAGTAGCAGGCAGAGGAAGGGTTTCTTGTGTTACTTGCCCTGATTTAATGTGGGATCCATCAGCTAGGAAAACGGAAAGTCTGAAGTCCTTTCTTTGAAGAGGAATATTGTGTAGGTTGGCGAAGGTGGCATCAATGAAGCAGCTGCAGGCCCCGGAGTCAATAATTGCGTTGACCGGAATCGTTCTTCCTTGGAGCTGCAAAGACAGAGAGAGAGCAAGGTGGGTTGTGTTGGCTGGGAGAGCGGAAACGTTGAGAGAAACAGAGGAACGGCACTTACGCATCTTGATGGGGCAGTTGGCGACGTAATGACCGGGCTCACCGCAGTATAGGCATAGGTTTAGTTGACGACGGCGTGCTCGTTCTTCTGGAGGCAATGTGGGTCGCATGACTCCGAGTTGCATAGGCTCAGAAGTATCTGAAGGAGAGCTGGCAGAACTTGGGCAGACAGGTGGTTGATATCGGGACGCAGGCATGGGTGCTTTGGTAGTGACCCAAACTGGACGACTCAGATGAGAAGAACGTTCAGCCCGTCGTTCTCATAGATGTCGATCAATCTGAATAGCCTTGTCGATCAAATCTTCTAAGGTATCAGGAACCCCAATGCGAGCCAGTTCATCTTTCAAGGCCTCTGAAAGTCCCAGGCGGAACTGATGTCGCAGAGCTGCGCTGTTCCACTGGGTGTCCGCACTCCAGTGGCGAAAGTCCGTGACATAATCCTCCACTGCTCGGCGGTCTTGTTGGAGTGCGAGCAGGGCGGCCTCGGCAGTGGTAGTCCGCTGAGGGTCATCATACATTTGTGCCATGATCCGAAAGAAGGCTAGTAAAGTCTCTGTGTTGGTGCCATTTTCTTCCAATAATCGGTGTGCCCAGGTTAGGGGCTCTCCTTGAAGAAGAGAAACCACAAATCCCACTTTAGTGGCCTCTAGGGAAAAAGTCCTTGGTTGAAGGGCAAAATATAATTGACAGGCATTACGGAAATCCCGGAACTTGGAACGATCCCCGGTGAATCGCTCTGGCATCGGAACTCTGGGTTCGGGCGGTAGCATTACTACGGATGGAGCAGCGGCAGATGGAGATGATCTGGCAGCGGATGTAGGAGCTGCGTCTCCGGATAGATTCTGTACTTGACCTTCCAGTCGCATGTAGCCGTCCTGTAGATTCTTTACAGCTTGAGTGAGAGATGCGAGGTGTTTGCAAATCTCCATGGCCGGGGCCACTCCTGAAGGCTCTGTCATGGCTGTCTGATACTGTTATGTATCACGTACCTGGTAGCCAGAGCCCGATGGTAGGAGGAGGCCTCTCTTACAGCTCCGGCTCGTGAGCTGCCGGATTGGGGACAGCAGACTCAGGAGCCTGGCGGGGTAGGAGTGCTGGCGTGCTGGGTAGGTGAAGCAGGTGCTGACTTCCTCTGGAAGGGTAGACTGGAACTGCTGAAACCAGGGACGAGGGTCAGCGACCCTAATGGAAGGTGAAGGTTCACTGTAGGAGACTGGAAGATGTTTCGTTTAATGACAGCAGACGGAAGCAGAGTCAGGTAAGCCGGGTCACAACAGATGGTTCCGGTAATCAAATGCAGCAGGCAGAAGAGTAATCAGGGTACAAGCAGGAAGGTCTGGCAAAAGTAGGTCAATCAGAAGAGGTAGTCAAAGGAAGCCGGGGTCAGGATCGGAGACATACGGATGGTCAAACAAGCCGGGTCACAAAGTTCAATCAGAAGTTCAATCAGGTAAACAGGTTCTCAGGTTCAAGTTCAATCAGGGACTGCAGATCAGACAGCAACTTGCAGGAAGCAAGGACTGAGCTTTTAAAGGCGTTTTGGCGCCAAGGAGGGTTCACGTGCACGCGAGCTCCCGCTGCGCACGCGCGCGACGCTGACGCACGTGCACGTCCCGCTGATGCACGCCGTTGTCTCAGCCCAATGCTGGGCTGACGACTTTGGGAGGTAAGTCCCTGACACACTTTTTGAATGCAAAGAGATTTATTATCTCTTAAACAGAACTTTAGGGGAGAGGATTAGGGCCAGGACACCCTTAGGTAGATGCAATGATAATTGGCAGACTTAGAGACTTCTATTGGTAGACAGCTATACAGGTGAAGGCTTCTAGCCAGACACCACTTCTGTATAGGTAGGACTGCTGTTTCCTATGGCAACAATCTTGTAGCTAATACTAACGGTAAAGGTATTCAACTATCTGTAACACAAAACAGTTCTCTTCACCCCACACTCACTCACTGTGGGTCTTCACTCAACGAGCTCCCAGGCTCTCTCACTAGACCTCAGATCCACTAGCTACTGGTTCCCCTGAGCTCTTTTACTGTAACACTCGGTATCTTCCTCGAACGTCACCTATGCTTCACTGCTGGGTCCCTGGCTTGGTACTTACAGATACTCTTTAAGCTTCACCCCTGCTGACACGTTAGGTCCCTGGCTTGGCACTCCACAAGCGTTACCTCTGCTGTCCCGCTGGGTCCCTCACTTGGCACTTACTGATGCTTTCCCGCTACTTCACCATCCCTGGCTGGTGAGAAGTCTGCTCTGGTACTGGCCATAGCAAGGTGGATGGTCCCTTTGTGGCAACAGTTTCCCCTCTACCTCCGACCACGACTGGTTCCCCGGCCGGCGGAACCGTTACTTCTGGTTGGACTACAAGCCTGCAGTCCCAACCCTGTACTACTTCTGGATTGGCTCTCAGATAGCCTAGCAGCCAGATGTCCCTGGAATAGGCCTTAGGTTTCTGGCCCAGCAGCCCGGGGCAATACGACACGCGTCTACCCAGACAGCAGTCCAGGTGGCACAGAACACCGATCACCTGACTCCACCCAAATAAATAGGTTCTCCCAGCAGGCCAAGGGACCCAAGAAAATCCCTGCCCATTGTCTGAGACACCCTAATTTATTCCTCATCTGTCCTTGCAATTCCCTTGTATTATCTAATGTCACCAGACACTCGGCCATCTAGTGACAGAAGAGAGAAATGCAGCAATTCCAGAATTAGGGTGAAATCAATTGACCTTCTAGGGCCAAGGAACTATCACTTGGCAAATAAAATAAATTTAATAGCAACCCTGTCTAAACATCAGGGTGCTACAAGTGCATATGGATAGATTGGGAGATGTGGGTGACCGCTGATTCCTGGGTTAGCTGATAAATCAAAATCCCAGGAGAATGCACTTCAACCCATGCAGGGGCATATTTTAATGGGACTTTAAGTGGCAAGCTTTTTAGAAGCATCCCCTATTAAAATGAAAGCCGCTGTCAATATGGCTGCTTTGACCCTTTTTTAGTGAGGGACTGGCTTATTTAAAAGCCCCTTATTGGCCCTTCTAAGCCAGCGGACCTATGTTCACAGGCCAGGCATTGCATTGTGGTTACAAAAAAAATCAATATGGTGGATTCCTTCCTAGGTTTCCAGGATCAGTGAACCTAGAGCACACAGAATTACTTGCAAACCCATGTTAGTGGCAAACCCAACCCTCATCCCTAGTTATTACTCTTAGATACCCTTAGTTAGGGCAGTCTGAGAGATTACACAGCCTATTCAGTCAATCACCCTGTGTGCCATTCTGGATCTGATCAATAATAAACCTATGGTTCTCCTATTGCATACGTCTCCTAATCCGTAAGTCATTTTAGGATAGTCGCCCAACCATCTATTAGACATGGCTGGCAGGTAGTAGTAACAGATCATGTTTTAAGGAATCTGTTTTGCTGCAAGCATATCCAACAAAATGCTTCAAACTGGTATCAAAACCTTTGGAGAACTAGACAGCACAAAATGGCATGCACGTGGAAGTAGAGGTGAATTTAAAGATTGTGGCAGGTCGGTAACAATGCAAAGAGACATATAATGGTAGCAAATAGGGGGAAATTGATAACATCACTGCAAAGTGGGAAAAGCAGAATAGAGCTGGATATAATGACAGCAGAAGTTGTGCAGAGAGTTGGCTATAATGGCATCAATGACATGGGATTCATACAATAGTGAAGAGGAGGTAGCAGGTGTCTAGATGGCTGTTGGCAGGAAGGGAAACTGGGAAAAACAAAAAGGTTTGGGAAAAGGGGGAGGGTGGCAATATGGCAAAAGGAAAAGGAAACTGTATGGTTGAGGGGGTGGGATGTGGGTGGATATAGTTTTGAAAGGAGTAATTATGTAAATATACGGCCCTGCCTGCATGATACAGCTGGCCTAAAAGAGAAAATTTGGCTTGTGTTAGTTTGTTAACTTATTCAGAAAAGCATCAGAAAATATCAAAATTACAAATAAGAGAAGCAAACCAAGCTACTATTCTGTTAAAAAAAACAGGGTAAACTATATATACACACACACGTATATATAAAACAGCGGCATGCATGTCCTATACACTGGGTGCAGGAGACAGGCAGGCTCCAATCTGCCAGTGTCATGCTCTATATGCTGGTTACAGAAGATAGGCAGGCTCCAATCTGCCAATCTACACAGGAATCTAAAAGTATTTTTATTGTCAATGCATGAGCCATAACAAGCTGCACAAGATTTTAAGCTTTTGAACTCTTCCTTGCACCTGAGGAGGAGTCGGTCATCTTAAAACTGTTGCGCAGCTCTGTAAATTGCAGCTTTGTATGGATAATGATTGACAATAAAGAAATTTGGAATTCGAGCAAGTTGTTTTGGAGTGCAGTAACTCGTAGATAGATAGATAGATAGATAGATAGATAGATAGATAGATAGATAGATAGATAGATAGATAGATAGATAGATAGATGTGGTCTACAAATAAGCATTTAGATCACTGCAGAAACTGTTACTGAAGGGGTAGAGACTGTTCACTTATCACAATCATGTGCAACAAATGATATATATGATTGGGTAGTCAAAGTGAACACAGCTTCACTTTATTTTCTACGCTCCATAAACATTCACTTTGCTAAGTAAACAGGCTAGACTTTAATAAATCATTCCCTCTGTCTCTGAACAAAATTATCCACTGGATCTATCTGAACATAGAGGATGAGCCACTGGTCTTACTTATATTTACTCGTGTTTGTGGATTTCAGCTTAACCTATTGAGCTTTGTGCAAAGAAACTAAAGAGAGCCTGTAAAAAGTGTCAATGTGCAGAGAGTTCCACCTGCTGGCTATATATGAAAATACAAAAATGTGTATTTACTGGGTAAATGTATTATTTTTTATAAATAGCCTTTGTTAAATCCTGATTGCTGACTAATAATTAAATAATTGAATTAATTAGAATATATACTAATTTATTTTCAATAGTTTGCTGACACAGCATCTGTGCAGGGCTTAGAAACTACTATGGTATCCAGAAGCCACTATAACCTGGTGCCAGATACATTTTCTCTATCCCACACATCAGAATCTCAGTTTTTTAGGCAGGTAATTCTGTGGGTCCATTTATAATTGAAGAGTGCAATGTGTCTTTACACACGTCATGTATTATAGGGGCTGTCAGCTTATTCAAGATATGCAATGTATGGGAAAAATCAGGAATTGTGAGGGTCATTGGGGGTAATCCACAAAAGAGATACGACGGCGTATCTACTGATACGCCGTCGTATCCCTGTTTCTATCTTTGGAACTGATCCACAGAATCAGTTTCCAAGAGATAGACAGAAGATCCGACATGTGTAATTGAATTACACTGTCGGATCTTAAGGATGCAATTCTAGGCTGGCCGCTAGGTGGCGAGGCCATTGAGGCCAGCCTAGAATATGCAAATGAACACTTACGGCGATCCACGAACGTTCCGACGGGCCCGTCGTGCTAATTCTACGTCGTTTACGTCGAGTTACGCCGTGTAAAAATAGGGCTGAGTCCTATTTGACTAAGCCCTATTAAGTATGGCCGTCGTTCCCGCGTCGAAAATTCAAACTCTACATCGTTTGCGTAAGACGTCCGTGAATGGCGCTGGACGCCATTTACGTTACCGTCTAAGCAAATGACGTCGGAGAGACGTCTGTTAGCGCAATGCACGTCGGGTAATTTACCCGACGGAGCATGCGCAGTACGTCCGGCGCGGGAGCGCGCCTAATTTAAATGGGAATCGCCCATCTGTATTAGGAACGCCTTGCGCCGGACGGAGTTAAGTTACACAGCCGAAAATTTCCAGGTAAGTGCTTTGTGGATCGGCACCTAACTTGGGAGATTTGCGGCAGTGTAACTTAACTCTGAAAAGTTAAGTTGCGCTCGGCGGCTGTGGATCTGGCCCATTGTTCTGTATAAACAGTATAGGCTATGATGACCTGTCACAGTAGGGCTGCCTAAGTCAGCACATAGATACCCAAGTTTTATGTTGTTGACTGTGGTTGATGTATGAGTGTTCTAAACTGCCCTCCTACCTGCCTGTGCAGTCTAGCTAAGTTGTCATTGTTTCTGTACCTGCACAATTTGTTCATATTTATTGGTGGTAAAGTGTGCTTTCAGTTCTCCAACTCTGGATGTTCACTCCTAAAACTGAAATGCTAAGAGAGTAGAGCGACAGTTTACCCTGCACTTAGTACATTGGTTACAGGTACAGTGACAGAGTGGGCAATCTGCCTTTTTCAACCTATCCACTCTGAGGCTTCCTTCTCCTTGTGTGGCTCTAATATCTGATCTTGTTGGTGTCAGGCTAACCCATCATTTGGTACAATTGGGGACAACACAAGGCAGTTGACCAAGGGTGTCAGGAAGTGTAAATAAGACCCTGGGAATTGTGTACCAGAAACAAGGTAAAGGTAGCAAGTTAAAATAGAAGTCAAGCTAATAATTCCAGCTAAATAATGCATGATTTCAGTTTAATGTTAACTGAATTTGTTAATGTGCAGATACATTAAAAAAATGTATTTGACAACATGGCTGGAAGTACGACTTTTCATAAGGCCAGTGAATCTGTGGCTGTGCATAATGAGTATGCTGCAGTGTCAGGATTGGAAAAGAATTGGAGAGCAGCAGGCCGACACAGGTGCTTGATCCAGAAACCCCATCTGCTATGAAAAAGAAATCTTTTCAAATATTAGTCTTAGAAGCATTTGGCAAAACATCAAAAATATGATTATTGAAGACACGACAATTGCTACAAATGGTTTTCAGATTAAAACACCTAATGTCACTGGGTAGAAAACTATTAGTATGCTGATATTACTGTTTCTATAGACAGCACTGATATTATGTTGGCTGTTGAAGAGGTCCTGTCTCCTCATTTATTAGCAACACATAAATGATTTAAAGCCGACACATTAGGTTAATGGTGATCAGTCTCTTAAAGCATGAACTCATCAAAAACATTTTTTAGTTGTTAAGGGAACTGAAAATCTGCCATAGACATTTGAAAGTGATCAGTCCTAATCTTTTTTTTCCCTTCATGACTGTTGTATTTACATATGCTTTCTTAATGCATGAATTTACATAATAATGAAAAGGAATGAATAGACTTACCTGTTAGTGGCCTTATTTTGGTAGAAAGCAATCAACCACCCACCTCATCCCACCTAAAACAACTAGCTGAGTTGTCCATTGATATCCTCAGACTTAACTACCTGTCTACCTTGAAGTGAACATGTGGACAGGCTATGAATATTATACTTACTGCTGACCTCTGTAGGCTAAATATTCATCCTTGAATTTTCAGCTTACGAAGTACCAAAGTTGTTCAAGTCAGATTCTTAACAGGCAAGATAAGATGAGTTGCTTCACAGTGTCTGCAGCTACAGTGGTCACTAAGGTTTTTTTTTTAATGCTCATTTATTTGTTTGGAATATGTTAATATTTGAATCTTCATAATCTAGCCACAGTTATCCTTTAGGTTTCCTTTTTTTCAAATTTTTTTTTTTTTTCAGGGATATTCATTCACCTTCCGGCAAAGAATAACTCAAATTTATCAATACACATTAGTACATTGTGAATACTGGAAGCCATCATAGGGAATATATTTTTATACATACATATGATTTTTGCAATTTTTTTCCATTTTCCATTTTATGGGCTAATAAAAGACATGTTCATTATATCAATTCCTATCTGAAAAATATATATTCTGTACACAATTGTAAACAAACATTTATTTATTATTTATTTATTTCTTTTTATGGGTAAGCATGCTATATTCGTTAATGATATATGAATTCAAAAATATATACATATATATATATATATATATATATACATATATATATATATATATATATATATATATACATATATATATATATATATATATATATATATATATATATATATATATATATATATATATATATATATATATATATATATTTTTTTTTTTTTAATTTGTGCAAAATAAAATAAAAATAAAAAAAACTAACAAAATATGGACTTTTTTCACAAACTGATATGATGTAAAGATGCCATGAGCAGGACATCTATTGTCATGTTGAGGGGGTTTTATGAGTGTGTTTCGCATTTCCTAAAGTGTTCTTATTTGTACTAACAAGTGCATACGTAAGCAGGGGCTAATTTCATAGCCAAATACAATTGTACCCCAAATTAAACAATAAGGGACCTATTTTAAACAGAGGGTGAATACCATTATGTACAGATAGTGGGTGATGCAGAGAACATTCCATTGTGGGAAAATAACTTTGTGGCTGGGCTCTTCACCTTCAGGCGTTTGTTTTTCCCATTCATTAAAAAAAAAATGGGGATTAGCTTGCTTCAGTGTCCTACAGTAAGCAACACTCTGGGTACAATTTTCCTTTAACACAGCAGTATGGCCATGGTAAAGTCATACCACTGCTTCATAAATGGGTCCCTTAATCTTAGTGAATAATATATCTCAGTATGTTACATTTTTTCTTCCTTGGACTGTAACGGTAGAGAACCCTCATATATTCGTCACAAAACCTCTGGGATCTCTAGCTATATGACTGAAACTGACAGTACTGGGACTGTGGCAACCTACATGGTGGATTATGGGGAGCCAAAAAAAGGATGGTGATCCTGCAGTTTTGTATAATGATGTTATTTTTGTTAACTGGGTGCACAAGACTTTTTGATGTATTTTATTGTTTGCATATGTATTGTTTTAAGGAATATAGTTATTTTAATAGTTCTCTGTCTCTCACTAACAATACCTTCAAATGGCAAATCTAAATAACAATTACACTAGAAACTAGACAGCTGTGAACCAATCTTTACTAAATCAACATAGTTTCTCAAAATTAATTATATTCACAGAGCCCATGTCTTTGAGGGATCAAGGACTTCAGAACTGAACCAGGACCCGAGAAGAAAAGATTGACAATAAGTGACATTACATTCTTTTGTTCTAGAGAGTCTATACCCATACATCTGTTATACAGTAAAACCTTGGTTTGCGAGCATAATTCGTTCCAGAAACATGCTTGTAATCCAAAGCACTTGTATATCAAAGCATTTTTTTACAGGGTATAAAACAGAAGAGAGGCACCTCTAAGTGTAGCAATAAGTTGCTAAATGTTGTACCTTCATTAAATGTAACCATATTGCTACATTTAGAGGCTCCTCTCTTCTTCTTTATACTTAGTTGTGACATGACGCTACTCTTATTTTAAGACATTGCTTGTATATCAAGGCAAAATGTATTAAAACATTTTTCTTGTCTTGCAAAATGCTCTCAAACCAAGTTACTCTCAAACCAAGGTTTTACTCTATATAAAGTTTGCTATACCTAAAAAGTAGAAACTGTTTCTACTCTGAAATTACTAAGAAACTTTTCTAGCTCTCCAGCTAAAACTTTTTTCTAGTTATGAGTAGTGAAGGGTTAAAGCTTCTTTTAGGCTTTATTATTGTCTGTGTCCCAAGTGGGAAGATTTCCCCTCCCTTCCTGTCCAAGAGACGTAAGAGGAAGGGACTACATAATTCCTTTAGTATAAATAGCTTGTACAAATGCATTTCCTCATTTGTTTTACATGTATAGTATTTCTACCTAATTTGTATTTGTTAGTATATAGAATTTCTTTTAACTGAATGGTTGGATCTGTTTTAGTTCAGCATCGGTATAGCTTGTATTCAGCCGGGAGTGCTGAGGATAGTAGCTGATTTTGCAAAAGGAAAACTTCAATTTGCTAATATTAAATGTACTTGAGCAAAAAAAAATTGTATTGTGCTTATTTGGATCCAGAAAAACACCATAAAAAGCAGGAGCCCCAGAGTCTCAGTTTTAACAAGGACCAGCTGAAGAGTGAAGGCAGGCAGCATACAAACCACCTTATGTCTGCCAAATAATTTCCTGGCCCCAAAAAAAAAAAACCCTTGTTTCCTCTCGTACAGGCCAAACATGGCACGGCACCAAGGGATTTCTAAATGGAATCAATTGCACTTGTTACCAACTGAGTTCCCTTTTATTCTTATGTTACCAAGGAATAGATGCTCAGCTGCAAGCAATTACAATGAAGAGTTACTGAGTAATGGTTTCCAGATTGCTTCATGATGGGGAATTAATTGAAAGAGACAATTTAAGAGTTTAAACCATGTAAGTGCATTTCTTACCCTGTCAGAGAGTGACGTTTCTTGATGTAAAAGGTTAGGATGTTAAGAGATGGTAAAGACATAATAGTGGCTATTTACTTTGTTTTGCTGAAAATTTGTTTTAATGAATCAAAGGTAACAATGTCTTCTTCTCATGGTAAGAGCAATGTGTACAGCACCTGCTTTTCACGTGTAAAAATGCATAATAAGACATCACTTTTGCACTTATGCCATCATTAAAACTCACTGAAAGGTTATTCTGAATGTTTACAGTATGGGATGGATGAGTCAGAATTTGGACTGTTTAAGTTGTATATACAGTTCATGTTTGGAAAAAAAATGAACATATGGATTTACAGACTCTTTATATTTTAATTGCCTGGCAGAGTGTGTATTTATTGTGCATTGTGATGTTTTTTTTATAGAAATCAGCAAGAGAATTGCCATTGCATTCTCTATTCACGACTAGAAAAGGATCTATGAAAGCACAATACTAGATTAGCAATGAAAAAAACAGGTCTAAAATCCAAAGCATCCCAGGCCTTTATATATGTGTGTAGCACCCTCAGGATTTTTTTTTTAACTAGTCTGTAGGCAGAGGAGCAGGGGGTTAATTGTTGTTGTGCTGTTCAGAACTCAAAGGGCTGAGCCTCCGTCAACTCCCTCTGCCTTCTAGTGTGATGGAAGTTACTAAAATGAATATTTTTGTGTTATGATTACTTTTCTCCTGAGCTACTCAAATGTTGCCTTTCTTTCATTCAATCGTTTATTTGTTTTATTTCCTTTATTTCTTGATCAATATAAGGTATAATACATATGTATGTGAGTGTATTAGAAAATTACTTTCCTTAAGAGACATTATAGAGTTAACCAACCCTTCAGGAAAAGTGAAGACAGCTTGCCCCTTCTACTGCACTCCTAAACTCCCTCCTTCCGGCCCATCCCATTGACTGAAGAATGAAGCCCCTGTAAACTTGGGTTTAAGAGCCCTGTAATGACACCTGGACTGTTTGTGCTAATTAAAGACTTTTGAAACGTGTGCAGTATGCCAAGAACAGACGTCATAGGGGCGTGTAATAAGAAACCACCCTTATATGAACTGACCTATCAAATGTGTTCATGTGAATGATGTCATGTTGTTTATAAAAGACCAATAAAAAGTCCAGCCCCCTCTCTATGCTGGAATACCGAAAGAAAGCAGGCAGTCTGCTCCTCACTCTCTGAATGCTTTCATGATTTGAATCAGAGGCAGGATGGGGTTAAGCCCTGAGGTTGTGTCAGGGGTAGTCCATGTCACTAGTACTGGCTGGAGGGTTCTAGAACTTAGAGAGTAGAGGAGCAGAGATTAGGCCTGAATATTTATGGAGTCTTCTCCAATCCATGGGTGGGTACGGCCCAGAAGGTGAGGAGGTCATTAAAATTCTGGAGCCTGGCAGCAGGTAAGCCGAGTCCAGGGTCTGGTTGCCTGGAGGGGACCCCTGTGCTGGGGGGCAGGGGAAGAGAGGTCAGAAGCAGCTTCAGACTCACATCCCTTTCCAGCCTCATCTAAGCTTAGCTAAAACCATCTTGAGTGAGTAACTTCAACCACTACACCCCAGAGGAGGAGCAGCAAGTTGAAATACCCTGCTTATTTACTACAAAAAGGGACAGCTTAGTGCCTATTAAAGCCTGTAAAGCCACCCTATACCTCTTGCTTGGGGATTTAAGAAACAGCCAGGTGTGTTAGCATTTTTTACAACACAGGAAGACAGGAGGTACAGTGACTATTAGCAGCCAGAGACATTATCAAGTCCTCAGTTTGTGTTCAAATGATAGTTCTGGGCATCCCATGCTTTCCCTTACCTATCCAAGTTTATCACCTAATAAACCAAAAACAAAAGACCCTAGACTGGTTCTTGAAGTCTGTGTGAGTGCTGAAAAATTCATGTTGCCTGGCTGTAAGTGCGAGGGAACACCCAAAAATCTAGTGGCCCTTATGGGTTACATGTCAAACCTTGTGTTTTTATGGCTCATTTGTTGTACACACTCTAGAAACTAGTGGGGGGCTGAAAGGCAGGGTGTATCGCCTATAGTCATTTTTGGTTTGCTGCAACAGGGCAGACTAAATGAGAACCTTACAGAAGTCTGTTTCTGGCATTTACCAAAGCCATGCTTGAGTGTTAGATTGGCCACGCATCAGTAAACCTTTCTTTAAACTATCGTACAGAAATTCAGAAAAACTATTTGTCAGAGCATTTGATCTTGCCATCATTGAGTCAATTCATTTTGTTCGAAATCCCCTAAAATTCCATTCAGACCTTCTACTTGTATGGAGTCCCAGGCATAATAAACAGGTTTCTTTTTTGCCTATAACATGCTCAATACATTATGTACCACATTCACAGCTAGAATTCTGTTCATTTGAGAAAAACTTTTTCTTCCTGATCCTTCAAATTTTCTCATCACTATGATCAAAAACGAGTCTCAGTTTGACCCCACTTTAATAAATGTAATCCTCATTTTTGACACATCAAAGTAACCACCCTTTGTCGATATACCAGCTGAACACACTTGTGGCATTCTTTTTACAATGGCAATCAAATATTGTTCAGAAAGTTCTTATCAAAACGGTTGCAGAAGTTTCCACAAAGGTGTTGTACTTGTAGGTTGCTTTGCTTTCACCTTTCTGTCACCAGCTCTTTGGGGTTAAAGTCTGGAGACTGTGCTGGCCATTCCATGACTTGAAGCCTAGCGTTTTGTTCTTTTATACTAAAACAGTTTTGAAATAGCCTGGAGGTATGTTTATCATGCTGTAGGTATCATTATCTTGCTGTAGACGAACCCCTGACCCACTAGGCATATTCCAGAGGGTATTGCATAGCGCTGCAAAATGCTGTGGTAATACTTTTGGATCAGGGTGCAAGTCACCGAGCAAAAGAGCCCCAAAACGTCACGCTTCCTCATCCAGGTTTGACAGTTGGTGTCACATATCAATAAACCATCCTTTCACCTACTTGATGGTGTACAAAAAAAACAGTTTGATGAACCAAAGATGCTAAATTTTGATTAATTGGTCCATAAAACCTACTTCCAGTCTTCAGTAGTCCACTACTAGTACTTAAAGTGGAGTTCCACCCATAAATATAACATTACATCAGTAGTTTTAAAAAAATGTCATTAGTCCTTTACGATTTTTTTTTTTTTTTTTTTTTTAGATGCCTTTAAAGTGTTGTTGCTAGGCAGAATAGTTAATCTTCCCACTTCCTGCACCTAGGTGCTTAATGCTTCCTAACCTACACCGCACAGACTCCTGGGAATGTAGTGGGTGTAACTTTCCAGTGTGCACTCCCCAGTCTCAAAGAATCATGTGACTTGGACAGCACAGGTGCTGAAACCTGATCTGACACTGCTTGTGCAGCACTGAGCATGTGCAAGATCTGCAAGGCTGAAACCCAGGAAGTCATACAGTCTGGCTTCATGATGCCCACACTTAAGATGGCCCCAGTCAATTTCTATTTTATAAAGTGTCTAAATGCTGTAACAACCTAACAAAACGGACCTTAGTTTACAGACTAACTTTACTAGAATACATTAAGCTTGTGTATTACAGAGGTATTTATATATAAAAAGTGAAATTGTGGCCGGAACTCCGCTTTAATGATCAAGGCAAGCCTCTTTTTCTTATTTGCCAATTGCCATCATAGCAATGGCTTTCAGAAGCCTCATACACACGATCAGACTTCCATCAGACAAATCCGTGGATTTTTGGCCGAAGGGCGTTGTCCATGAACTTGTTCTGCATACTGATGGCAGAACATTTTCAGCCAACATTCACAAAACTACTTTGTTTTCAGATTTTTGGGGCACCCTTTGGGAAACTTCTGCTAATGTTGTCTGATGATTAGCATTTGTTCGGAGAATGCGTGTTTTTACTTTGGATTTTAGTCCGACAGACTTGTGTACACACGATCGGATAATCCGACAGAACACATTTGTTGTCGGACAATTTGAGAGTATGATCATCCAACATTTGTTGTCGCCTCCTAGCCTTTATGCGAGAGGAGCTTGGCCAC